>NW_027446812.1:0-43978 GCF_038048845.1 Mixophyes fleayi | reverse complement strand
TTAATTGTGGGCAATGTTAGAAATGTCATGAGAAACAAGAATTATGTAAAAGGATTGATGTAAATCATTGTTTCTAAGAGAAAGTGAGACAGGAATGCAAAAAAGCGTTGTTTTTGTACGGCAATGAAGAAATGACTATGTTTTGCGATTTCTCCTGCTCAGAAAGACTTAGAAAGTTGATATTGTGGGCAATGTTAGAATGTCATGAGAAACAAGAATTATGTAAAAGTATTGATGTAAATCATTGGTTTCTAAGAGAAAGTGAGACGGGAATGCAAAAAAGCGTTGTTTTTGTACGGCAATGAAGAAATGACTATGTTTTGCGATTTCTCCTGCTCAGAAAGACTTAGAAGTTGATAATTGTGGGCAATGTTAGAAATGTCATGAGAAACAAGAATTATGTAATAGGATTGATGTAAATCATTGTTTCTAAGAGAAAGTGAGACAGGAATGCAAAAAGCGTTGTTTTTGGACGGCAATGAAGAAATGACTATGTTTTGCGATTTCTCCTGCTCAGAAAGACTTAGAAAGTTGATAATTGTGGGCAATGTTAGAAATGTCATGAGAAACAAGAATTATGTAAAAGGATTGATGTAAATCATTGTTTCTAAGAGAAAGTGAGACAGGAATGCAAAAAAGCGTTGTTTTTGGACGGCAATGAAGAAATGACTATGGTTTACGATTTCTCGTGCTCAGAAAGACTTAGAAAGTTGATAATTGTGGGCAATGTTAGAAATGTCATGAGAAACAAGAATTATGTAAAAGGATTGATGTAAATCATTGTTTCTAAGAGAAAGTGAGACAGGAATGCAAAAAAAGCGTTGTTTTTGTACGGCAATGAAGAAATGACTATGTTTTGCGATTTCTCCTGCTCAGAAAGACTTAGAAAGTTGATAATTGTGGGCAATGTTAGAAATGTCATGAGAAACAAGAATTATGTAAAAGGATTGATGTAAATCATTGTTTCTAAGAGAAAGTGAGACAGGAATGCAAAAAAGCGTTGTTTTTGTACGGCAATGGAAGAAATGACTATGTTTTGCGATTTCTCCTGCTCAGAAAGACTTAGAAAGTTGATAATTGTGGGCAATGTTAGAAATGTCATGAGAAACAAGAATTATGTAAAAGTATTGATGTAAATCATTGTTTCTAAGAGAAAGTGAGACGGGAATGCAAAAAAGCGTTGTTTTTGTACGGCAATGAAGAAATGACTATGTTTTGCGATTTCTCCTGCTCAGAAAGACTTAGAAAGTTGATAATTGTGGGCAATGTTAGAAATGTCATGAGAAACAAGAATTATGTAATAGATTGATGTAAATCATTGTTTCTAAGAGAAAGTGAGACAGGAATGCAAAAAAGCGTTGTTTTTGGACGGCAATGAAGAAATGACTATGTTTTGCGATTTCTCCTGCTCAGAAAGACTTAGAAAGTTGATAATTGTGGGCAATGTTAGAAATGTCATGAGAAACAAGAATTATGTAAAAGGATTGATGTAAATCATTGTTTCTAAGAGAAAGTGAGACAGGAATGCAAAAAAGCGTTGTTTTTGGACGGCAATGAAGAAATGACTATGGTTTACGATTTCTCGTGCTCAGAAAGACTTAGAAAGTTGATAATTGTGGGCAATGTTAGAAATGTCATGAGAAACAAGAATTATGTAAAAGGATTGATGTAAATCATTGTTTCTAAGAGAAAGTGAGACAGGAATGCAAAAAAGCGTTGTTTTTGTACGGCAATGAAGAAATGACTATGTTTTGCGATTTCTCCTGCTCAGAAAGACTTAGAAAGTTGATAATTGTGGGCAATGTTAGAAATGTCATGAGAAACAAGAATTATGTAAAAGTATTGATGTAAATCATTGTTTCTAAGAGAAAGTGAGACGGGAATGCAAAAAAGCGTTGTTTTTGTACGGCAATGAAGAAATGACTATGTTTTGCGATTTCTCCTGCTCAGAAAGACTTAGAAAGTTGATAATTGTGGGCAATGTTAGAAATGTCATGAGAAACAAGAATTATGTAATAGGATTGATGTAAATCATTGTTTCTAAGAGAAAGTGAGACAGGAATGCAAAAAAAGCGTTGTTTTTGGACGGCAATGAAGAAATGACTATGTTTTGCGATTTCTCCTGCTCAGAAAGACTTAGAAAGTTGATAATTGTGGGCAATGTTAGAAATGTCATGAGAAACAAGAATTATGTAAAAGGATTGATGTAAATCATTGTTTCTAAGAGAAAGTGAGACAGGAATGCAAAAAAGCGTTGTTTTTGGACGGCAATGAAGAAATGACTATGGTTTACGATTTCTCGTGCTCAGAAAGACTTAGAAAGTTGATAATTGTGGGCAAAGTTAGAAATGTCATGAGAAACAAGAATTATGTAAAAGGATTGATGAAAATCATTGTTTCTAAGAGAAAGTGAGACAGGAATGCAAAAAAGCGTTGTTTTTGGACGGCAATGAAGAAATGACTATGTTTTGCGATTTCTCCTGCTCAGAAAGACTTAGAAAGTTGATAATTGTGGGCAATGTTAGAAATGTCATGAGAAACAAGAATTATGTAAAAGGATTGATGTAAATCATTGTTACTAAGAGAAAGTGAGACAGGAATGCAAAAAAGCGTTGTTTTTGGACGGCAATGAAGAAATGACTATGTTTTACGATTTCTCGTGCTCAGAAAGACTTAGAAAGTTGATAATTGTGGGCAAAGTTAGAAATGTCATAAGAAACAAGAATTATGTAAAAGGATTGATGAAAATCATTGTTTGTAAGAGAAAGTGAGACAGAATGCAAAAAAGCGTTGTTTTTGTACGGCAATGAAGAAATGACTATGTTTTGCGATTTCTCCTGCTCAGAAAGACTTAGAAAGTTGATAATTGTGGGCAATGTTAGAAATGTCATGAGAAGCAAGAATTATGTAAAAGGATTGATGTAAATCATTGTTTCTAAGAGAAAGTGAGACAGGAATGCAAAAAAAGCGTTGTTTTTGTACGGCAATGAAGAAATGACTATGTTTTGCGATTTCTCCTGCTCAGAAAGACTTAGAAAGTTGATAATTGTGGGCAATGTTAGAAATGTCATGACAAACAAGAATTATGTAAAAGGATTGATGTAAATCATTGTTTCTAAGAGAAAGTGAGACAGGAATACAAAAAAGCGTTGTTTTTGTACGGCAATGAAGAAATGACTATGTTTTGCGATTTCTCCTGCTCAGAAAGACTTAGAAAGTTGATAATTGTGGGCAATGTTAGAAATGTCATGAGAAACAAGAATTATGTAAAAGTATTGATGTAAATCATTGTTTCTAAGAGAAAGTGAGACGGGAATGCAAAAAAGCGTTGTTTTTGTACGGCAATGAAGAAATGACTATGTTTTGCGATTTCTCCTGCTCAGAAAGACTTAGAAAGTTGATAATTGTGGCAATGTTAGAAATGTCATGAGAAACAAGAATTATGTAATAGGATTGATGTAAATCATTGTTTCTAAGAGAAAGTGAGACAGGAATGCAAAAAAGCGTTGTTTTTGGACGGCAATGAAGAAATGACTATGTTTTGCGATTTCTCCTGCTCAGAAAGACTTAGAAAGTTGATAATTGTGGGCAATGTTAGAAATGTCATGAGAAACAAGAATTATGTAAAAGGATTGATGTAAATCATTGTTTCTAAGAGAAAGTGAGACAGGAATGCAAAAAAGCGTTGTTTTTGGACGGCAATGAAGAAATGACTATGGTTTACGATTTCTCGTGCTCAGAAAGACTTAGAAAGTTGATAATTGTGGGCAAAGTTAGAAATGTCATGAGAAACAAGAATTATGTAAAAGGATGATGAAAATCATTGTTTCTAAGAGAAAGTGAGACAGGAATGCAAAAAAAGCGTTGTTTTTTGGACGGCAATGAAGAAATGACTATGTTTTGCGATTTCTCCTGCTCAGAAAGACTTAGAAAGTTGATAATTGTGGGCAAAGTTAGAAATGTCATAAGAAACAAGAATTATGTAAAAGGATTGATGAAAATCATTGTTTGTAAGAGAAAGTGAGACAGGAATGCAAAAAAGCGTTGTTTTTGGACGGCAATGAAGAAATGACTATGTTTTGCGATTTCTCCTGCTCAGAAAGACTTAGAAAGTTGATAATTGTGGGCAATGTTAGAAATGTCATGAGAAGCAAGAATTATGTAAAAGGATTGATGTAAATCATTGTTTCTAAGAGAAAGTGAGACAGGAATGCAAAAAAGCATTGTTTTTGGACGGCAATGAAGAAATGACTATGTTTTGCGATTTCTCCTGCTCAGAAAGACTTAGAAAGTTGATAATTGTGGGCAATGTTAGAAATGTCATGAGAAACAAGAATTATGTAAAAGGATTGATGTAAATCATTGTTACTAAGAGAAAGTGAGACAGGAATGCAAAAAAGCGTTGTTTTTGGACGGCAATGAAGAAATGACTATGTTTTACGATTTCTCGTGCTCAGAAAGACTTAGAAAGTTGATAATTGTGGGCAAAGTTAGAAATGTCATAAGAAACAAGAATTATGTAAAAGATTGATGAAAATCATTGTTTGTAAGAGAAAGGGAGACAGGAATGCAAAAAAGCGTTGTTTTTGTACGGCAATGAAGAAATGACTATGTTTTGCGATTTCTCCTGCTCAGAAAGACTTAGAAAGTTGATAATTGTGGGCAATGTTAGAAATGTCATGAGAAGCAAGAATTATGTAAAAGGATTGATGTAATCATTGTTTCTAAGAGAAAGTGAGACAGGAATGCAAAAAAGCGTTGTTTTTGTACGGCAATGAAGAAATGACTATGTTTTGCGATTTCTCCTGCTCAGAAAGACTTAGAAAGTTGATAATTGTGGGGCAATGTTAGAAATGTCATGACAAACAAGAATTATGTAAAAGGATTGATGTAAATCATTGTTTCTAAGAGAAAGTGAGACAGGAATACAAAAAAGCGTTGTTTTTGTACGGCAATGAAGAAATGACTATGTTTTGCGATTTCTCCTGCTCAGAAAGACTTAGAAAGTTGATAATTGTGGGCAATGTTTAGAAATGTCATGAGAAACAAGAATTATGTAAAAGTATTGATGTAAATCATTGTTTCTAAGAGAAAGTGAGACGGGAATGCAAAAAAGCGTTGTTTTTGTACGGCAATGAAGAAATGACTATGTTTTGCGATTTCTCCTGCTCAGAAAGACTTAGAAAGTTGATAATTGTGGCAATGTTAGAAATGTCATGAGAAACAAGAATTATGTAAAAGGATTGATGTAAATCATTGTTTCTAAGAGAAAGTGAGACAGGAATGCAAAAAGCGTTGTTTTTGGACGGCAATGAAGAAATGACTATGGTTTACGATTTCTCGTGCTCAGAAAGACTTAGAAAGTTGATAATTGTGGGCAAAGTTAGAAATGTCATGAGAAACAAGAATTATGTAAAAGGATTGATGAAAATCATTGTTTCTAAGAGAAAGTGAGACAGGAATGCAAAAAAGCGTTGTTTTTGGACGGCAATGAAGAAATGACTATGTTTTGCGATTTCTCCTGCTCAGAAAGACTTAGAAAGTTGATAATTGTGGGCAAAGTTAGAAATGTCATAAGAAACAAGAATTATGTAAAAGGATTGATGAAAATCATTGTTTGTAAGAGAAAGTGAGGACAGGAATGCAAAAAAGCGTTGTTTTTGGACGGCAATGAAGAAATGACTATGTTTTGCGATTTCTCCTGCTCAGAAAGACTGAGAAAGTTGATAATTGTGGGCAATGTTAGAAATGTCATGAGAAGCAAGAATTATGTAAAAGGATTGATGTAAATCATTGTTTCTAAGAGAAAGTGAGACAGGAATGCAAAAAAGCGTTGTTTTTGTACGGCAATGAAGAAATGACTATGTTTTGCGATTTCTCCTGCTCAGAAAGACTTAGAAAGTTGATAATTGTGGGCAATGTTAGAAATGTCATGACAAACAAGAATTATGTAAAAGGATTGATGTAAATCATTGTTTCTAAGAGAAAGTGAGACAGGAATACAAAAAAAGCGTTGTTTTTGTACGGCAATGAAGAAATGACTATGTTTTGCGATTTCTCCTGCTCAGAAAGACTTAGAAAGTTGATAATTGTGGGCAATGTTAGAAATGTCATAAGAAACAAGAATTATGTAAAAGTATTGATGTAAATCATTGTTTCTAAGAGAAAGTGAGACGGGAATGCCAAAAAAGCGTTGTTTTTGTACGGCAATGAAGAAATGACTATGTTTTGCGATTTCTCCTGCTCAGAAAGACTTAGAAAGTTGATAATTGTGGGCAATGTTAGAAATGTCATGAGAAACAAGAATTATGTAATAGGATTGATGTAAATCATTGTTTCTAAGAGAAAGTGAGACAGGAATGCAAAAAAGCGTTGTTTTTGGACGGCAATGAAGAAATGACTATGTTTTGCGATTCTCCTGCTCAGAAAGACTTAGAAAGTTGATAATTGTGGGCAATGTTAGAAATGTCATGAGAAACAAGAATTATGTAAAAGGATTGATGTAAATCATTGTTTCTAAGAGAAAGTGAGACAGGAATGCAAAAAGCGTTGTTTTTGGACGGCAATGAAGAAATGACTATGGTTTACGATTTCTCGTGCTCAGAAAGACTTAGAAAGTTGATAATTGTGGGCAAAGTTAGAAATGTCATGAGAAACAAGAATTATGTAAAAGGATTGATGAAAATCATTGTTTCTAAGAGAAAGTGAGACAGGAATGCAAAAAAGCGTTGTTTTTGGACGGCAATGAAGAAATGACTATGTTTTGCGATTTCTCCTGCTCAGAAAGACTTAGAAAGTTGATAATTGTGGGCAATGTTAGAAATGTCATGAGAAACAAGAATTATGTAAAAGGATTGATGTAAATCATTGTTACTAAGAGAAAGTGAGACAGGAATGCAAAAAAGCGTTGTTTTTGGACGGCAATGAAGAAATGACTATGTTTTACAGATTTCTCGTGCTCAGAAAGACTTAGAAAGTTGATAATTGTGGGCAAAGTTAGAAATGTCATAAGAAACAAGAATTATGTAAAAGGATTGATGAAAATCATTGTTTGTAAGAGAAAGTGAGACAGGAATGCAAAAAAGCGTTGTTTTTGGACGGCAATGAAGAAATGACTATGTTTTGCGATTTCTCCTGCTCAGAAAGACTTAGAAAGTTGATAATTGTGGGCAATGTTAGAAATGTCATGAGAAGCAAGAATTATGTAAAAGGATTGATGTAAATCATTGTTTCTAAGAGAAAGTGAGACAGGAATGCAAAAAAGCGTTGTTTTTGTACGGCAATGAAGAAATGACTATGTTTTGCGATTTCTCCTGCTCAGAAAGACTTAGAAAGTTGATAATTGTGGGCAATGTTAGAAATGTCATGAGAAACAAGAATTATGTAAAAGGATTGATGTAAATCATTGTTTCTAAGAGAAAGTGAGACAGGAATACAAAAAAGCGTTGTTTTTGGACGGCAATGAAGAAATGACTATGTTTTGCAATTTCTCCTGCTCAGAAAGACTTAGAAAGTTGATAATTGTGGGCAATGTTTGAAATGTCATGAGAAACAAGAATTATGTAAAAGGATTGATGAAAATCATTGTTTGTAAGAGAAAGTGAGACAGGAATACAAAAAAGCGTTGTTTTTGGACGGCAATGAAGAAATGACTATGTTTTGCAATTTCTCCTGCACAGAAAGACTTAGAAAGTTGATAATTGTGGGCAATGTTAGAAATGTCATGAGAAACAAGAATTATGTAAAAGGATTGATGTAAATCATTGTTACTAAGAGAAAGTGAGACAGGAATGCAAAAAAGCGTTGTTTTTGTACGGCAATGAAGAAATGACTATGTTTGCAATTTCTCCTGCTCAGAAAGACTTAGAAAGTTGATAATTGTGGGCAATGTTAGAAATGTTATGAGAAACAAGAAATTATGTAAAAGGATTGATGTAAATCATTGTTTTACATGAGAAAGTGAGACAGGAATGCAAAAAAGCGTTGTTTTTGTACGGCAATGAAGAAATGACTATGGTTTACGATTTCTCGTGCTCAGAAAGACTTAGAAAGTTGATAATTGTGGGCAAAGTTAGAAATGTCATGAGAAACAAGAATTATGTAAAAGGATTGATGAAAATCATTGTTTGTAAGAGAAAGTGAGACAGGAATGCAAAAAAGCGTTGTTTTGGACGGCAATGAAGAAATGACTATGTTTAGCAATTTCTCCTGCTCAGAAAGACTTAGAAAGTTGATAATTGTGGGCAATGTTAGAAATGTCATGAGAAACAAGAATTATGTAAAAGTATGATGTAAATCATTGTTTCTAAGAGAAAGTGAGACAGGAATGCAAAAAAGCATTGTTTTTGGACGGCAATGAAGAAATGACTATGTTTTACGATTTCTCGTGCTCAGAAAGACTTAGAAAGTTGATAATTGTGGGCAAAGTTAGAAATGTCATGAGAAACAAGAATTATGTAAAAGGATTGATGAAAATCATTGTTTGTAAGAGAAAGTGAGACAGGAATGCAAAAAAGCGTTGTTTTTGGACGGCAATGAAGAAATGACTATGTTTTGCGATTTCTCCTGCTCAGAAAGACTTAGAAAGTTCATAATTGTGGGCAATGTTAGAAATGTCATGAGAAGCAAGAATTATGTAAAAGGATTGATGTAAATCATTGTTTCTAAGAGAAAGTGAGACAGGAATGCAAAAAAGCGTTGTTTTTGTACGGCAATGAAGAAATGACTATGTTTTGCGATTTCTCCTGCTCAGAAAGACTTAGAAAGTTGATAATTGTGGGCAATGTTAGAAATGTCATGAGAAACAAGAATTATGTAAAAGGATTGATGTAAATCATTGTTTCCAAGAGAAAGTGAGACAGGAATACAAAAAAGCGTTGTTTTTGGACGGCAATGAAGAAATGACTATGTTTTGCAATTTCTCCTGCTCAGAAAGACTTAGAAAGTTCATAATTGTGGGCAATGTTAGAAATGTCATGAGAAACAAGAATTATGTGAAAGGATTGATGTAAATCATTGTTTCTAAGAGAAAGTGAGACAGGAATGCAAAAAAGCGTTGTTTTTCTACGGCAATGAATAAATGACTATGTTTTACGATTTCTCGTGCTCAGAAAGACTTAGAAAGTTGATAATTGTGGGCAATGTTGAAATGTCATGAGAAACAAGAATTATGTAAAAGGATTGATGAAAATCATTGTTTGTAAGAGAAAGTGAGACAGGAATACAAAAAAGCGTTGTTTTGGACGGCAATGAGAAATGACTATGTTTTGCAATTTCTCCTGCTCAGAAAGACTTAGAAAGTTGATAATTGTGGGCAATGTTAGAAATGTCATGAGAAACAAGAATTATGTAAAAGGATTGATGAAAATCATTGTTTGTAAGAGAAAGTGAGACAGGAATACAAAAAAGCGTTGTTTTGGACGGCAATGAAGAAATGACTATGTTTTGCAATTTCTCCTGCTCAGAAAGACTTAGAAAGTTGATAATTGTGGGCAATGTTGAAATGTCATGAGAAACAAGAATTATGTAAAAGGATTGATGAAAATCATTGTTTCTAAGAGAAAGTGAGACAGGAATACAAGAAAGCGTTGTTTTTGGACGGCAATGAAGAAATGACTATGTTTTGCAATTTCTCCTGCTCAGAAAGACTTAGAAAGTTCATAATTGTGGGCAATGTTAGAAATGTCATGAGAAACAAGAATTATGTGAAAGGATTGATGTAAATCATTGTTTATAAGAGAAGTGAGACAGGAATGCAAAAAAGCGTTGTTTTTGTACGGGCAATGAAGAAATGACTATGTTTTGCAATTTCTCCTGCTCAGAAAGACTTAGAAAGTTGATAATTGTGGGCAATGTTAGAAATGTCATGAGAAACAAGAATTATGTAAAAGGATTGATGTAAATCATTGTTTCTAAGAGAAAGTGAGACAGGAATGCAAAAAAGCGTTGTTTTTGTACGGCAATGAAGAAATGACTATGTTTTTGCAATTTCTCCTGCTCAGAAAGACTTAGAAAGTTGATAATTGTGGGCAATGTTAGAAATGTTATGAGAAACAAGAATTATGTAAAAGGATTGATGTAAATCATTGTTTATAAGAGAAAGTGAGACAGGAATGCAAAAAAGCGTTGTTTTGTACGGCAATGAAGAAATGACTATGTTTTGCGATTTCTCCTGCTCAGAAAGACTTAGAAAGTTGATAATTGTGGGCAATGTTAGAAATGTCATGAGAAACAAGAATTATGTAAAAGGATTGATGTAAATCATTGTTTCTAAGAGAAAGTGAGACAGGAATGCAAAAAAGCGTTGTTTTTGTACGGCAATGAAGAAATGACTATGTTTTGCAATTTCTCCTGCTCAGAAAGACTTAGAAAGTTGATAATTGTGGGCAATGTTAGAAATGTTATGAGAAACAAGAATTATGTAAAAGGATTGATGTAAATCATTGTTTACAAGAGAAAGTGAGACAGGAATGCAAAAAAGCGTTGTTTTTGTACGGCAATGAAGAAATTACTATGTTTTGCGATTTCTCCTGCTCAGAAAGACTTAGAAAGTTGATAATTGTGGGCAATGTTAGAAATGTCATGAGAAACAAGAATTATGTAAAAGGATTGATGTAAATCATTGTTTCTAAGAGAAAGTGAGACAGGAATGCAAAAAAGCGTTGTTTTTGTACGGCAATGAAGAAATGACTATGTTTTGCGATTTCTCCTGCTCAGAAAGACTTAGAAAGTTGATAATTGTGGGCAATGTTAGAAATGTCATGAGAAACAAGAATTATGTAAAAGGATTGATGTAAATCATTGTTTCTAAGAGAAGTGAGACAGGAATGCAAAAAAGCGTTGTTTTTGGACGGCAATGAAGAAATGACTATGGTTTACGATTTCTCGTGCTCAGAAAGACTTAGAAAGTTGATAATTGTGGGCAAAGTTAGAAATGTCATGAGAAACAAGAATTATGTAAAAGGATTGATGAAAATCATTGTTTGTAAGAGAAAGTGAGACAGGAATGCAAAAAAGCGTTGTTTTTGGACGGCAATGAAGAAATGACTATGTTTTGCAATTTCTACTGCTCAGAAAGACTTAGAAAGTTGATAATTGTGGGCAATGTTAGAAATGTCATGAGAAACAAGAATTATGTAAAAGAATTGATGTAAATCATTGTTTCTAAGAGAAAGTGAGACAGGAATGCAAAAAAGCGTTGTTTTTGGACGGCAATGAATAAATGACTATGTTTTACGATTTCTCGTGCTCAGAAAGACTTAGAAAGTTGATAATTGTGGGCAATGTTGAAATGTCATGAGAAACAAGAATTATGTAAAAGGATTGATGAAAATCATTGTTTGTAAGAGAAAGTGAGACAGGACTACAAAAAAGCGTTGTTTTTGGACGGCAATGAAGAAATGACTATGTTTTGCAATTTCTCCTGCTCAGAAAGACTTAGAAAGTTGATAATTGTGGGCAATGTTAGAAATGTCATGAGAAACAAGAATTATGTGAAAGGATTGATGTAAATCATTGTTTCTAAGAGAAAGTGAGACAGGAATGCAAAAAAGAGTTGTTTTTGGACGGCAATGAAGAAATGACTATGTTTTACGATTTCTCGTGCTCAGAAAGACTTAGAAAGTTGATAATTGTGGGCAATGTTGAAATGTCATGAGAAACAAGAATTATGTAAAAGGATTGATGAAAATCATTGTTTGTAAGAGAAAGTGAGACAGGAATACAAAAAAGCGTTGTTTTTGGACGGCAATGAAGAAATGACTATGTTTTGCAATTTCTCCTGCTCAGAAAGACTTAGAAAGTTGATAATTGTGGGCAATGTTGAAATGTCATGAGAAACAAGAATTATGTAAAAGGATTGATGAAAATCATTGTTTGTAAGAGAAAGTGAGACAGGAATACAAAAAAGCGTTGTTTTTGGACGGCAATGAAGAAATGACTATGTTTTGCAATTTCTCCTGCACAGAAAGACTTAGAAAGTTGATAATTGTGGGCAATGTTAGAAATGTCATGAGAAACAAGAATTATGTAAAAGGATTGATGTAAATCATTGTTTCTAAGAGAAAGTGAGACAGGAATGCAAAAAAGCGTTGTTTTTGTACGGCAATGAAGAAATGACTATGTTTTGCAATTTCTCCTGCTCAGAAAGACTTAGAAAGTTGATAATTGTGGGCAATGTTAGAAATGTTATGAGAAACAAGAATTATGTAAAAGGATTGATGTAAATCATTGTTTACATGAGAAAGTGAGACAGGAATGCAAAAAAGCGTTGTTTTTGTACGGCAATGAAGAAATGACTATGTTTTGAGATTTCTCCTGCTCAGAAAGACTTAGAAAGTTGATAATTGTGGGCAATGTTAGAAATGTCATGAGAAACAAGAATTATGTAAAAGGATTGATGTAAATCATTGTTTCTAAGAGAAAGTGAGACAGGAATGCAAAAAAGCGTTGTTTTTGGACGGCAATGAAGAAATGACTATGGTTTACGATTTCTCGTGCTCAGAAAGACTTAGAAAGTTGATAATTGTGGGCAAAGTTAGAAATGTCATGAGAAACAAGAATTATGTAAAAGGATTGATGAAAATCATTGTTTGTAAGAGAAAGTGAGACAGGAATGCAAAAAAGCGTTGTTTTTGGACGGCAATGAAGAAATGACTATGTTTAGCAATTTCTCCTGCTCAGAAAGACTTAGAAAGTTGATAATTGTGGGCAATGTTAGAAATGTCATGAGAAACAAGAATTATGTAAAAGTATTGATGTAAATCATTGTTTCTAAGAGAAAGTGAGACAGGAATGCAAAAAAGCGTTGTTTTTGGACGGCAATGAAGAAATGACTATGTTTTGCAATTTCTCCTGCTCAGAAAGACTTAGAAAGTTGATAATTGTGGGCAATGTTAGAAATGTCATGAGAAACAAGAATTATGTAAAAGGATTGATGAAAATCATTGTTTGTAAGAGAAAGTGAGACAGGAATGCAAAAAAGCGTTGTTTTTGTACGGCAATGAAGAAATGACTATGTTTTGCGATTTCTCCTGCTCAGAAAGACTTAGAAAGTTGATAATTGTGGGCAATGTTAGAAATGTCATGAGAAACAAGAATTATGTAAAAGGATTGATGTAAATCATTGTTTCCAAGAGAAAGTGAGACAGGAATACAAAAAAGCGTTGTTTTTGGACGGCATTGAAGAAATGACTATGTTTTGCAATTTCTCCTGCTCAGAAAGACTTAGAAAGTTCATAATTGTGGGCAATGTTAGAAATGTCATGAGAAACAAGAATTATGTGAAAGGATTGATGTAAATCATTGTTTCTAAGAGAAAGTGAGACAGGAATGCAAAAAAGCGTTGTTTTTCTACGGCAATGAATAAATGACTATGTTTTACGATTTCTCGTGCTCAGAAAGACTTAGAAAGTTGATAATTGTGGGCAATGTTGAAATGTCATGAGAAACAAGAATTATGTAAAAGGATTGATGAAAATCATTGTTTGTAAGAGAAAGTGAGACAGGAATACAAAAAAGCGTTGTTTTTGGACGGCAATGAAGAAATGACTATGTTTTGCAATTTCTCCTGCTCAGAAAGACTTAGAAAGTTGATAATTGTGGGCAATGTTAGAAATGTCATGAGAAACAAGAATTATGTAAAAGGATTGATGTAAATCATTGTTTCTAAGAGAAAGTGAGACAGGAATACAAGAAAGCGTTGTTTTTGGACGGCAATGAAGAAATGACTATGTTTTGCAATTTCTCCTGCTCAGAAAGACTTAGAAAGTTCATAATTGTGGGCAATGTTAGAAATGTCATGAGAAACAAGAATTATGTAAAAGGATTGATGTAAATCATTGTTTCTAAGAGAAAGTGAGACAGGAATGCAAAAAAGCGTTGTTTTTGTACGGCAATGAAGAAATGACTATGTTTTGCAATTTCTCCTGCTCAGAAAGACTTAGAAAGTTCATAATTGTGGGCAATGTTAGAAATGTCATGAGAAACAAGAATTATGTAAAAGGATTGATGTAAATCATTGTTTCTAAGAGAAAGTGAGACAGGAATGCAAAAAAGCGTTGTTTTTGTACGGCAATGAAGAAATGACTATGTTTTGCAATTTCTCCTGCTCAGAAAGACTTAGAAAGTTGATGATTGTGGGCAATGTTAGAAATGTTATGAGAAACAAGAATTATGTAAAAGGATTGATGTAAATCATTGTTTACAAGAGAAAGTGAGACAGGAATGCAAAAAAGCGTTGTTTTTGTACGGCAATGAAGAAATTACTATGTTTTGCGATTTCTCCTGCTCAGAAAGACTTAGAAAGTTGATAATTGTGGGCAATGTTAGAAATGTCATGAGAAACAAGAATTATGTAAAAGTATTGATGTAAATCATTGTTTCTAAGAGAAAGTGAGACAGGAATGCAAAAAAGCGTTGTTTTTGGACGGCAATGAAGAAATGACTATGTTTTGCAATTTCTCCTGCTCAGAAAGACTGAGAAAGTTGATAATTGTGGGCAATGTTAGAAATGTCATGAGAAACAAGAATTATGTAAAAGGATTGATGAAAATCATTGTTTGTAAGAGAAAGTGAGACAGGAATGCAAAAAAGCGTTGTTTTTGTACGGCAATGAAGAAATGACTATGTTTTGCGATTTCTCCTGCTCAGAAAGACTTAGAAAGTTGATAATTGTGGGCAATGTTAGAAATGTCATGAGAAACAAGAATTATGTAAAAGGATTGATGTAAATCATTGTTTCCAAGAGAAAGTGAGACAGGAATACAAAAAAGCGTTGTTTTTGGACGGCAATGAAGAAATGACTATGTTTTGCAATTTCTCCTGCTCAGAAAGACTTAGAAAGTTCATAATTGTTGGCAATGTTAGAAATGTCATGAGAAACAAGAATTATGTGAAAGGATTGATGTAAATCATTGTTTCTAAGAGAAAGTGAGACAGGAATGCAAAAAAGCGTTGTTTTTCTACGGCAATGAATAAATGACTATGTTTTACGATTTCTCGTGCTCAGAAAGACTTAGAAAGTTGATAATTGTGGGCAATGTTGAAATGTCATGAGAAACAAGAATTATGTAAAAGGATTGATGAAAATCATTGTTTGTAAGAGAAAGTGAGACAGGAATACAAAAAAGCGTTGTTTTTGGACGGCAATGAAGAAATGACTATGTTTTGCAATTTCTCCTGCTCAGAAAGACTTAGAAAGTTGATAATTGTGGGCAATGTTAGAAATGTCATGAGAAACAAGAATTATGTAAAAGGATTGATGTAAATCATTGTTTCTAAGAGAAAGTGAGACAGGAATACAAGAAAGCGTTGTTTTTGGACGGCAATGAAGAAATGACTATGTTTTGCAATTTCTCCTGCTCAGAAAGACTTAGAAAGTTCATAATTGTGGGCAATGTTAGAAATGTCATGAGAAACAAGAATTATGTGAAAGGATTGATGTAAATCATTGTTTATAAGAGAAAGTGAGACAGGAATGCAAAAAAGCGTTGTTTTTGTACGGCAATGAAGAAATGACTATGTTTTGCAATTTCTCCTGCTCAGAAAGACTTAGAAAGTTGATAATTGTGGGCAATGTTAGAAATGTCATGAGAAACAAGAATTATGTAAAAGGATTGATGTAAATCATTGTTTCTAAGAGAAAGTGAGACAGGAATGCAAAAAAGCGTTGTTTTTGTACGGCAATGAAGAAATGACTATGTTTTGCAATTTCTCCTGCTCAGAAAGACTTAGAAAGTTGATAATTGTGGGCAATGTTAGAAATGTTATGAGAAACAAGAATTATGTAAAAGGATTGATGTAAATCATTGTTTATAAGAGAAAGTGAGACAGGAATGCAAAAAAGCGTTGTTTTTGTACGGCAATGAAGAAATGACTATGTTTTGCGATTTCTCCTGCTCAGAAAGACTTAGAAAGTTGATAATTGTGGGCAATGTTAGAAATGTCATGAGAAACAAGAATTATGTAAAAGGATTGATGTAAATCATTGTTTCTAAGAGAAAGTGAGACAGGAATGCAAAAAAGCGTTGTTTTTGTACGGCAATGAAGAAATGACTATGTTTTGCAATTTCTCCTGCTCAGAAAGACTTAGAAAGTTGATAATTGTGGGCAATGTTAGAAATGTTATGAGAAACAAGAATTATGTAAAAGGATTGATGTAAATCATTGTTTACAAGAGAAAGTGAGACAGGAATGCAAAAAAGCGTTGTTTTTGTACGGCAATGAAGAAATTACTATGTTTTGCGATTTCTCCTGCTCAGAAAGACTTAGAAAGTTGATAATTGTGGGCAATGTTAGAAATGTCATGAGAAACAAGAATTATGTAAAAGGATTGATGTAAATCATTGTTTCTAAGAGAAAGTGAGACAGGAATGCAAAAAAGCGTTGTTTTTGTACGGCAATGAAGAAATGACTATGTTTTGCGATTTCTCCTGCTCAGAAAGACTTAGAAAGTTGATAATTGTGGGCAATGTTAGAAATGTCATGAGAAACAAGAATTATGTAAAAGGATTGATGTAAATCATTGTTTCTAAGAGAAGTGAGACAGGAATGCAAAAAAGCGTTGTTTTTGGACGGCAATGAAGAAATGACTATGGTTTACGATTTCTCGTGCTCAGAAAGACTTAGAAAGTTGATAATTGTGGGCAAAGTTAGAAATGTCATGAGAAACAAGAATTATGTAAAAGGATTGATGAAAATCATTGTTTGTAAGAGAAAGTGAGACAGGAATGCAAAAAAGCGTTGTTTTTGGACGGCAATGAAGAAATGACTATGTTTTGCAATTTCTACTGCTCAGAAAGACTTAGAAAGTTGATAATTGTGGGCAATGTTAGAAATGTCATGAGAAACAAGAATTATGTAAAAGAATTGATGTAAATCATTGTTTCTAAGAGAAAGTGAGACAGGAATGCAAAAAAGCGTTGTTTTTGGACGGCAATGAATAAATGACTATGTTTTACGATTTCTCGTGCTCAGAAAGACTTAGAAAGTTGATAATTGTGGGCAATGTTGAAATGTCATGAGAAACAAGAATTATGTAAAAGGATTGATGAAAATCATTGTTTGTAAGAGAAAGTGAGACAGGAATACAAAAAAGCGTTGTTTTTGGACGGCAATGAAGAAATGACTATGTTTTGCAATTTCTCCTGCTCAGAAAGACTTAGAAAGTTGATAATTGTGGGCAATGTTAGAAATGTCATGAGAAACAAGAATTATGTGAAAGGATTGATGTAAATCATTGTTTCTAAGAGAAAGTGAGACAGGAATGCAAAAAAGAGTTGTTTTTGGACGGCAATGAAGAAATGACTATGTTTTACGATTTCTCGTGCTCAGAAAGACTTAGAAAGTTGATAATTGTGGGCAATGTTGAAATGTCATGAGAAACAAGAATTATGTAAAAGGATTGATGAAAATCATTGTTTGTAAGAGAAAGTGAGACAGGAATACAAAAAAGCGTTGTTTTTGGACGGCAATGAAGAAATGACTATGTTTTGCAATTTCTCCTGCTCAGAAAGACTTAGAAAGTTGATAATTGTGGGCAATGTTGAAATGTCATGAGAAACAAGAATTATGTAAAAGGATTGATGAAAATCATTGTTTGTAAGAGAAAGTGAGACAGGAATACAAAAAAGCGTTGTTTTTGGACGGCAATGAAGAAATGACTATGTTTTGCAATTTCTCCTGCACAGAAAGACTTAGAAAGTTGATAATTGTGGGCAATGTTAGAAATGTCATGAGAAACAAGAATTATGTAAAAGGATTGATGTAAATCATTGTTTCTAAGAGAAAGTGAGACAGGAATGCAAAAAAGCGTTGTTTTTGTACGGCAATGAAGAAATGACTATGTTTTGCAATTTCTCCTGCTCAGAAAGACTTAGAAAGTTGATAATTGTGGGCAATGTTAGAAATGTTATGAGAAACAAGAATTATGTAAAAGGATTGATGTAAATCATTGTTTACATGAGAAAGTGAGACAGGAATGCAAAAAAGCGTTGTTTTTGTACGGCAATGAAGAAATGACTATGTTTTGCGATTTCTCCTGCTCAGAAAGACTTAGAAAGTTGATAATTGTGGGCAATGTTAGAAATGTCATGAGAAACAAGAATTATGTAAAAGGATTGATGTAAATCATTGTTTCTAAGAGAAAGTGAGACAGGAATGCAAAAAAGCGTTGTTTTTGGACGGCAATGAAGAAATGACTATGGTTTACTATTTCTCGTGCTCAGAAAGACTTAGAAAGTTGATAATTGTGGGCAAAGTTAGAAATGTCATGAGAAACAAGAATTATGTAAAAGGATTGATGAAAATCATTGTTTGTAAGAGAAAGTGAGACAGGAATGCAAAAAAGCGTTGTTTTTGGACGGCAATGAAGAAATGACTATGTTTAGCAATTTCTCCTGCTCAGAAAGACTTAGAAAGTTGATAATTGTGGGCAATGTTAGAAATGTCATGAGAAACAAGAATTATGTAAAAGTATTGATGTAAATCATTGTTTCTAAGAGAAAGTGAGACAGGAATGCAAAAAAGCGTTGTTTTTGGACGGCAATGAAGAAATGACTATGTTTTGCAATTTCTCCTGCTCAGAAAGACTTAGAAAGTTGATAATTGTGGGCAATGTTAGAAATGTCATGAGAAACAAGAATTATGTAAAAGGATTGATGAAAATCATTGTTTGTAAGAGAAAGTGAGACAGGAATGCAAAAAAGCGTTGTTTTTGTACGGCAATGAAGAAATGACTATGTTTTGCGATTTCTCCTGCTCAGAAAGACTTAGAAAGTTGATAATTGTGGGCAATGTTAGAAATGTCATGAGAAACAAGAATTATGTAAAAGGATTGATGTAAATCATTGTTTCTAAGAGAAAGTGAGACAGGAATGCAAAAAAGCGTTGTTTTTGTACGGCAATGAAGAAATGACTATGTTTTGCGATTTCTCCTGCTCAGAAAGACTTAGAAAGTTGATAATTGTGGGCAATGTTAGAAATGTCATGAGAAACAAGAATTATGTAAAAGGATTGATGTAAATCATTGTTTACAAGAGAAAGTGAGACAGGAATGCAAAAAAGCGTTGTTTTTGTACGGCAATGAAGAAATGACTATGTTTTGCGATTTCTCCTGCTCAGAAAGACTTAGAAAGTTGATAATTGTGGGCAATGTTAGAAATGTCATGAGAAACAAGAATTATGTAAAAGGATTGATGTAAATCATTGTTTCTAAGAGAAAGTGAGACAGGAATGCAAAAAAGCGTTGTTTTTGGACGGCAATGAAGAAATGACTATGTTTTGCGATTTCTCCTGCTCAGAAAGACTTAGAAAGTTGATAATTGTGGGCAATGTTAGAAATGTCATGAGAAACAAGAATTATGTAAAAGTATTGATGTAAATCATTGTTTCTAAGAGAAAGTGAGACGGGAATGCAAAAAAGCGTTGTTTTTGTACGGCAATGAAGAAATGACTATGTTTTGCGATTTCTCCTGCTCAGAAAGACTTAGAAAGTTGATAATTGTGGGCAATGTTAGAAATGTCATGAGAAACAAGAATTATGTAAAAGGATTGATGTAAATCATTGTTTCTAAGAGAAAGTGAGACAGGAATGCAAAAAAGCGTTGTTTTTGTACGGCAATGAAGAAATGACTATGTTTTGCGATTTCTCCTGCTCAGAAAGACTTAGAAAGTTGATAATTGTGGGCAATGTTAGAAATGTCATGAGAAACAAGAATTATGTAAAAGGATTGATGTAAATCATTGTTTCTAAGAGAAAGTGAGACAGGAATGCAAAAAAGCGTTGTTTTTGTACGGCAATGAAGAAATGACTATGTTTTGCGATTTCTCCTGCTCAGAAAGACTTAGAAAGTTGATAATTGTGGGCAATGTTAGAAATGTCATGAGAAACAAGAATTATGTAAAAGTATTGATGTAAATCATTGTTTCTAAGAGAAAGTGAGACGGGAATGCAAAAAAGCGTTGTTTTTGTACGGCAATGAAGAAATGACTATGTTTTGCGATTTCTCCTGCTCAGAAAGACTTAGAAAGTTGATAATTGTGGGCAATGTTAGAAATGTCATGAGAAACAAGAATTATGTAATAGGATTGATGTAAATCATTGTTTCTAAGAGAAAGTGAGACAGGAATGCAAAAAAGCGTTGTTTTTGGACGGCAATGAAGAAATGACTATGTTTTGCGATTTCTCCTGCTCAGAAAGACTTAGAAAGTTGATAATTGTGGGCAAAGTTAGAAATGTCATGAGAAACAAGAATTATGTAAAAGGATTGATGAAAATCATTGTTTCTAAGAGAAAGTGAGACAGGAATGCAAAAAAGCGTTGTTTTTGGACGGCAATGAAGAAATGACTATGTTTTGCGATTTCTCCTGCTCAGAAAGACTTAGAAAGTTGATAATTGTGGGCAATGTTAGAAATGTCATGACAAACAAGAATTATGTAAAAGGATTGATGTAAATCATTGTTTCTAAGAGAAAGTGAGACAGGAATACAAAAAAGCGTTGTTTTTGTACGGCAATGAAGAAATGACTATGTTTTGCGATTTCTCCTGCTCAGAAAGACTTAGAAAGTTGATAATTGTGGGCAATGTTAGAAATGTCATGAGAAACAAGAATTATGTAAAAGTATTGATGTAAATCATTGTTTCTAAGAGAAAGTGAGACGGGAATGCAAAAAAGCGTTGTTTTTGTACGGCAATGAAGAAATGACTATGTTTTGCGATTTCTCCTGCTCAGAAAGACTTAGAAAGTTGATAATTGTGGGCAATGTTAGAAATGTCATGAGAAACAAGAATTATGTAATAGGATTGATGTAAATCATTGTTTCTAAGAGAAAGTGAGACAGGAATGCAAAAAAGCGTTGTTTTTGGACGGCAATGAAGAAATGACTATGTTTTGCGATTTCTCCTGCTCAGAAAGACTTAGAAAGTTGATAATTGTGGGCAATGTTAGAAATGTCATGAGAAACAAGAATTATGTAAAAGGATTGATGTAAATCATTGTTTCTAAGAGAAAGTGAGACAGGAATGCAAAAAAGCGTTGTTTTTGGACGGCAATGAAGAAATGACTATGGTTTACGATTTCTCGTGCTCAGAAAGACTTAGAAAGTTGATAATTGTGGGCAAAGTTAGAAATGTCATGAGAAACAAGAATTATGTAAAAGGATTGATGAAAATCATTGTTTCTAAGAGAAAGTGAGACAGGAATGCAAAAAAGCGTTGTTTTTGGACGGCAATGAAGAAATGACTATGTTTTGCGATTTCTCCTGCTCAGAAAGACTTAGAAAGTTGATAATTGTGGGCAAAGTTAGAAATGTCATAAGAAACAAGAATTATGTAAAAGGATTGATGAAAATCATTGTTTGTAAGAGAAAGTGAGACAGGAATGCAAAAAAGCGTTGTTTTTGGACGGCAATGAAGAAATGACTATGTTTTGCGATTTCTCCTGCTCAGAAAGACTTAGAAAGTTGATAATTGTGGGCAATGTTAGAAATGTCATGAGAAGCAAGAATTATGTAAAAGGATTGATGTAAATCATTGTTTCTAAGAGAAAGTGAGACAGGAATGCAAAAAAGCGTTGTTTTTGTACGGCAATGAAGAAATGACTATGTTTTGCGATTTCTCCTGCTCAGAAAGACTTAGAAAGTTGATAATTGTGGGCAATGTTAGAAATGTCATGACAAACAAGAATTATGTAAAAGGATTGATGTAAATCATTGTTTCTAAGAGAAAGTGAGACAGGAATACAAAAAAGCGTTGTTTTTGTACGGCAATGAAGAAATGACTATGTTTTGCGATTTCTCCTGCTCAGAAAGACTTAGAAAGTTGATAATTGTGGGCAATGTTAGAAATGTCATAAGAAACAAGAATTATGTAAAAGTATTGATGTAAATCATTGTTTCTAAGAGAAAGTGAGACGGGAATGCAAAAAAGCGTTGTTTTTGTACGGCAATGAAGAAATGACTATGTTTTGCGATTTCTCCTGCTCAGAAAGACTTAGAAAGTTGATAATTGTGGGCAATGTTAGAAATGTCATGAGAAACAAGAATTATGTAATAGGATTGATGTAAATCATTGTTTCTAAGAGAAAGTGAGACAGGAATGCAAAAAAGCGTTGTTTTTGGACGGCAATGAAGAAATGACTATGTTTTGCGATTTCTCCTGCTCAGAAAGACTTAGAAAGTTGATAATTGTGGGCAATGTTAGAAATGTCATGAGAAACAAGAATTATGTAAAAGGATTGATGTAAATCATTGTTTACAAGAGAAAGTGAGACAGGAATGCAAAAAAGCGTTGTTTTTGTACGGCAATGAAGAAATGACTATGTTTTGCGATTTCTCCTGCTCAGAAAGACTTAGAAAGTTGATAATTGTGGGCAATGTTAGAAATGTCATGAGAAACAAGAATTATGTAAAAGGATTGATGTAAATCATTGTTTCTAAGAGAAAGTGAGACAGGAATGCAAAAAAGCGTTGTTTTTGGACGGCAATGAAGAAATGACTATGTTTTGCGATTTCTCCTGCTCAGAAAGACTTAGAAAGTTGATAATTGTGGGCAATGTTAGAAATGTCATGAGAAACAAGAATTATGTAAAAGTATTGATGTAAATCATTGTTTCTAAGAGAAAGTGAGACGGGAATGCAAAAAAGCGTTGTTTTTGTACGGCAATGAAGAAATGACTATGTTTTGCGATTTCTCCTGCTCAGAAAGACTTAGAAAGTTGATAATTGTGGGCAATGTTAGAAATGTCATGAGAAACAAGAATTATGTAAAAGGATTGATGTAAATCATTGTTTCTAAGAGAAAGTGAGACAGGAATGCAAAAAAGCGTTGTTTTTGTACGGCAATGAAGAAATGACTATGTTTTGCGATTTCTCCTGCTCAGAAAGACTTAGAAAGTTGATAATTGTGGGCAATGTTAGAAATGTCATGAGAAACAAGAATTATGTAAAAGGATTGATGTAAATCATTGTTTCTAAGAGAAAGTGAGACAGGAATGCAAAAAAGCGTTGTTTTTGTACGGCAATGAAGAAATGACTATGTTTTGCGATTTCTCCTGCTCAGAAAGACTTAGAAAGTTGATAATTGTGGGCAATGTTAGAAATGTCATGAGAAACAAGAATTATGTAAAAGTATTGATGTAAATCATTGTTTCTAAGAGAAAGTGAGACGGGAATGCAAAAAAGCGTTGTTTTTGTACGGCAATGAAGAAATGACTATGTTTTGCGATTTCTCCTGCTCAGAAAGACTTAGAAAGTTGATAATTGTGGGCAATGTTAGAAATGTCATGAGAAACAAGAATTATGTAATAGGATTGATGTAAATCATTGTTTCTAAGAGAAAGTGAGACAGGAATGCAAAAAAGCGTTGTTTTTGGACGGCAATGAAGAAATGACTATGTTTTGCGATTTCTCCTGCTCAGAAAGACTTAGAAAGTTGATAATTGTGGGCAAAGTTAGAAATGTCATGAGAAACAAGAATTATGTAAAAGGATTGATGAAAATCATTGTTTCTAAGAGAAAGTGAGACAGGAATGCAAAAAAGCGTTGTTTTTGGACGGCAATGAAGAAATGACTATGTTTTGCGATTTCTCCTGCTCAGAAAGACTTAGAAAGTTGATAATTGTGGGCAATGTTAGAAATGTCATGACAAACAAGAATTATGTAAAAGGATTGATGTAAATCATTGTTTCTAAGAGAAAGTGAGACAGGAATACAAAAAAGCGTTGTTTTTGTACGGCAATGAAGAAATGACTATGTTTTGCGATTTCTCCTGCTCAGAAAGACTTAGAAAGTTGATAATTGTGGGCAATGTTAGAAATGTCATGAGAAACAAGAATTATGTAAAAGTATTGATGTAAATCATTGTTTCTAAGAGAAAGTGAGACGGGAATGCAAAAAAGCGTTGTTTTTGTACGGCAATGAAGAAATGACTATGTTTTGCGATTTCTCCTGCTCAGAAAGACTTAGAAAGTTGATAATTGTGGGCAATGTTAGAAATGTCATGAGAAACAAGAATTATGTAATAGGATTGATGTAAATCATTGTTTCTAAGAGAAAGTGAGACAGGAATGCAAAAAAGCGTTGTTTTTGGACGGCAATGAAGAAATGACTATGTTTTGCGATTTCTCCTGCTCAGAAAGACTTAGAAAGTTGATAATTGTGGGCAATGTTAGAAATGTCATGAGAAACAAGAATTATGTAAAAGGATTGATGTAAATCATTGTTTCTAAGAGAAAGTGAGACAGGAATGCAAAAAAGCGTTGTTTTTGGACGGCAATGAAGAAATGACTATGGTTTACGATTTCTCGTGCTCAGAAAGACTTAGAAAGTTGATAATTGTGGGCAAAGTTAGAAATGTCATGAGAAACAAGAATTATGTAAAAGGATTGATGAAAATCATTGTTTCTAAGAGAAAGTGAGACAGGAATGCAAAAAAGCGTTGTTTTTGGACGGCAATGAAGAAATGACTATGTTTTGCGATTTCTCCTGCTCAGAAAGACTTAGAAAGTTGATAATTGTGGGCAAAGTTAGAAATGTCATAAGAAACAAGAATTATGTAAAAGGATTGATGAAAATCATTGTTTGTAAGAGAAAGTGAGACAGGAATGCAAAAAAGCGTTGTTTTTGGACGGCAATGAAGAAATGACTATGTTTTGCGATTTCTCCTGCTCAGAAAGACTTAGAAAGTTGATAATTGTGGGCAATGTTAGAAATGTCATGAGAAGCAAGAATTATGTAAAAGGATTGATGTAAATCATTGTTTCTAAGAGAAAGTGAGACAGGAATGCAAAAAAGCGTTGTTTTTGTACGGCAATGAAGAAATGACTATGTTTTGCGATTTCTCCTGCTCAGAAAGACTTAGAAAGTTGATAATTGTGGGCAATGTTAGAAATGTCATGACAAACAAGAATTATGTAAAAGGATTGATGTAAATCATTGTTTCTAAGAGAAAGTGAGACAGGAATACAAAAAAGCGTTGTTTTTGTACGGCAATGAAGAAATGACTATGTTTTGCGATTTCTCCTGCTCAGAAAGACTTAGAAAGTTGATAATTGTGGGCAATGTTAGAAATGTCATAAGAAACAAGAATTATGTAAAAGTATTGATGTAAATCATTGTTTCTAAGAGAAAGTGAGACGGGAATGCAAAAAAGCGTTGTTTTTGTACGGCAATGAAGAAATGACTATGTTTTGCGATTTCTCCTGCTCAGAAAGACTTAGAAAGTTGATAATTGTGGGCAATGTTAGAAATGTCATGAGAAACAAGAATTATGTAATAGGATTGATGTAAATCATTGTTTCTAAGAGAAAGTGAGACAGGAATGCAAAAAAGCGTTGTTTTTGGACGGCAATGAAGAAATGACTATGTTTTGCGATTTCTCCTGCTCAGAAAGACTTAGAAAGTTGATAATTGTGGGCAATGTTAGAAATGTCATGAGAAACAAGAATTATGTAAAAGGATTGATGTAAATCATTGTTTCTAAGAGAAAGTGAGACAGGAATGCAAAAAAGCGTTGTTTTTGGACGGCAATGAAGAAATGACTATGGTTTACGATTTCTCGTGCTCAGAAAGACTTAGAAAGTTGATAATTGTGGGCAAAGTTAGAAATGTCATGAGAAACAAGAATTATGTAAAAGGATTGATGAAAATCATTGTTTCTAAGAGAAAGTGAGACAGGAATGCAAAAAAGCGTTGTTTTTGGACGGCAATGAAGAAATGACTATGTTTTGCGATTTCTCCTGCTCAGAAAGACTTAGAAAGTTGATAATTGTGGGCAAAGTTAGAAATGTCATAAGAAACAAGAATTATGTAAAAGGATTGATGAAAATCATTGTTTGTAAGAGAAAGTGAGACAGGAATGCAAAAAAGCGTTGTTTTTGGACGGCAATGAAGAAATGACTATGTTTTGCGATTTCTCCTGCTCAGAAAGACTTAGAAAGTTGATAATTGTGGGCAATGTTAGAAATGTCATGAGAAGCAAGAATTATGTAAAAGGATTGATGTAAATCATTGTTTCTAAGAGAAAGTGAGACAGGAATGCAAAAAAGCGTTGTTTTTGTACGGCAATGAAGAAATGACTATGTTTTGCGATTTCTCCTGCTCAGAAAGACTTAGAAAGTTGATAATTGTGGGCAATGTTAGAAATGTCATGACAAACAAGAATTATGTAAAAGGATTGATGTAAATCATTGTTTCTAAGAGAAAGTGAGACAGGAATACAAAAAAGCGTTGTTTTTGTACGGCAATGAAGAAATGACTATGTTTTGCGATTTCTCCTGCTCAGAAAGACTTAGAAAGTTGATAATTGTGGGCAATGTTAGAAATGTCATAAGAAACAAGAATTATGTAAAAGTATTGATGTAAATCATTGTTTCTAAGAGAAAGTGAGACGGGAATGCAAAAAAGCGTTGTTTTTGTACGGCAATGAAGAAATGACTATGTTTTGCGATTTCTCCTGCTCAGAAAGACTTAGAAAGTTGATAATTGTGGGCAATGTTAGAAATGTCATGAGAAACAAGAATTATGTAATAGGATTGATGTAAATCATTGTTTCTAAGAGAAAGTGAGACAGGAATGCAAAAAAGCGTTGTTTTTGGACGGCAATGAAGAAATGACTATGTTTTGCGATTTCTCCTGCTCAGAAAGACTTAGAAAGTTGATAATTGTGGGCAATGTTAGAAATGTCATGAGAAACAAGAATTATGTAAAGGGATTGATGTAAATCATTGTTTCTAAGAGAAAGTGAGACAGGAATGCAAAAAAGCGTTGTTTTTGGACGGCAATGAAGAAATGACTATGGTTTACGATTTCTCGTGCTCAGAAAGACTTAGAAAGTTGATAATTGTGGGCAAAGTTAGAAATGTCATGAGAAACAAGAATTATGTAAAAGGATTGATGAAAATCATTGTTTCTAAGAGAAAGTGAGACAGGAATGCAAAAAAGCGTTGTTTTTGGACGGCAATGAAGAAATGACTATGTTTTGCGATTTCTCCTGCTCAGAAAGACTTAGAAAGTTGATAATTGTGGGCAATGTTAGAAATGTCATGAGAAACAAGAATTATGTAAAAGGATTGCTGTAAATCATTGTTACTAAGAGAAAGTGAGACAGGAATGCAAAAAAGCGTTGTTTTTGGACGGCAATGAAGAAATGACTATGTTTTACGATTTCTCGTGCTCAGAAAGACTTAGAAAGTTGATAATTGTGGGCAAAGTTAGAAATGTCATAAGAAACAAGAATTATGTAAAAGGATTGATGAAAATCATTGTTTCTAAGAGAAAGTGAGACAGGAATGCAAAAAAGCGTTGTTTTTGTACGGCAATGAAGAAATGACTATGTTTTGCGATTTCTCCTGCTCAGAAAGACTTAGAAAGTTGATAATTGTGGGCAATGTTAGAAATGTCATGAGAAACAAGAATTATGTAAAAGGATTGATGTAAATCATTGTTTCTAAGAGAAAGTGAGACAGGAATACAAAAAAGCGTTGTTTTTGGACGGCAATGAAGAAATGACTATGTTTTGCAATTTCTCCTGCTCAGAAAGACTTAGAAAGTTGATAATTGTGGGCAATGTTGAAATGTCATGAGAAACAAGAATTATGTAAAAGGATTGATGAAAATCATTGTTTGTAAGAGAAAGTGAGACAGGAATACAAAAAAGCGTTGTTTTTGGACGGCAATGAAGAAATGACTATGTTTTGCAATTTCTCCTGCACAGAAAGACTTAGAAAGTTGATAATTGTGGGCAATGTTAGAAATGTCATGAGAAACAAGAATTATGTAAAAGGATTGATGTAAATCATTGTTACTAAGAGAAAGTGAGACAGGAATGCAAAAAAGCGTTGTTTTTGTACGGCAATGAAGAAATGACTATGTTTTGCAATTTCTCCTGCTCAGAAAGACTTAGAAAGTTGATAATTGTGGGCAATGTTAGAAATGTCATGAGAAACAAGAATTATGTAAAAGGATTGATGTAAATCATTGTTTCTAAGAGAAAGTGAGACAGGAATGCAAAAAAGCGTTGTTTTTGGACGGCAATGAAGAAATGACTATGTTTTGCAATTTCTCCTGCTCAGAAAGGCTTAGAAAGTTGATAATTGTGGGCAATGTTAGAAATGTCATGAGAAACAAGAATTATGTGAAAGGATTGATGTAAATCATTGTTTCTAAGAGAAACTGAGACAGGAATGCAAAAAAGCGTTGTTTTTGTACGGCAATGAAGAAATGACTATGTTTTGCAATTTCTCCTGCTCAGAAAGACTTAGAAAATTGATAATTGTGGGCAATGTTAGAAATGTCATGAGAAACAAGAATTATGTAAAAGGATTGATGAAAATCATTGTTTGTAAGAGAAAGTGAGACAGGAATGCAAAAAAGCGTTGTTTTTGGACGGCAATGAAGAAATGACTATGTTTTGCGATTTCTCCTGCTCAGAAAGACTTAGAAAGTTGATAATTGTGGGCAATGTTAGAAATGTCATGAGAAACAAGAATTATGTAAAAGGATTGATGTAAATCATTGTTTGTAAGAGAAAGTGAGACAGGAATGCAAAAAAGCGTTGTTTTTGGATGGCAATGAAGAAATGACTATGTTTAGCAATTTCTCCTGCTCAGAAAGACTTAGAAAGTTGATAATTGTGGGCAATGTTAGAAATGTCATGAGAAACAAGAATTATGTAAAAGTATTGATGTAAATCATTGTTTCTAAGAGAAAGTGAGACAGGAATGCAAAAAAGCATTGTTTTTGGACGGCAATGAAGAAATGACTATGTTTTACGATTTCTCGTGCTCAGAAAGACTTAGAAAGTTGATAATTGTGGGCAAAGTTAGAAATGTCATGAGAAACAAGAATTATGTAAAAGGATTGATGAAAATCATTGTTTGTAAGAGAAAGTGAGACAGGAATGCAAAAAAGCGTTGTTTTTGGACGGCAATGAAGAAATGACTATGTTTTGCGATTTCTCCTGCTCAGAAAGACTTAGAAAGTTCATAATTGTGGGCAATGTTAGAAATGTCATGAGAAGCAAGAATTATGTAAAAGGATTGATGTAAATCATTGTTTCTAAGAGAAAGTGAGACAGGAATGCAAAAAAGCGTTGTTTTTGTACGGCAATGAAGAAATGACTATGTTTTGCGATTTCTCCTGCTCAGAAAGACTTAGAAAGTTGATAATTGTGGGCAATGTTAGAAATGTCATGAGAAACAAGAATTATGTAAAAGGATTGATGTAAATCATTGTTTCCAAGAGAAAGTGAGACAGGAATACAAAAAAGCGTTGTTTTTGGACGGCAATGAAGAAATGACTATGTTTTGCAATTTCTCCTGCTCAGAAAGACTTAGAAAGTTCATAATTGTGGGCAATGTTAGAAATGTCATGAGAAACAAGAATTATGTGAAAGGATTGATGTAAATCATTGTTTCTAAGAGAAAGTGAGACAGGAATGCAAAAAAGCGTTGTTTTTCTACGGCAATGAAGAAATGACTATGTTTTGCGATTTCTCCTGCTCAGAAAGACTTAGAAAGTTGATAATTGTGGGCAATGTTAGAAATGTCATGAGAAACAAGAATTATGTAAAAGGATTGATGTAAATCATTGTTTGTAAGAGAAAGTGAGACAGGAATGCAAAAAAGCGTTGTTTTTGGATGGCAATGAAGAAATGACTATGTTTTGCGATTTCTCCTGCTCAGAAAGACTTAGAAAGTTGATAATTGTGGGCAATGTTAGAAATGTCATGAGAAACAAGAATTATGTAAAAGGATTGATGTAAATCATTGTTTCTAAGAGAAAGTGAGACATGAATGCAAAAAAGCGTTGTTTTTGGACGGCAATGAAGAAATGACTATGTTTTGCGATTTCTCCTGCTCAGAAAGACTTAGAAAGTTGATAATTGTGGGCAATGTTAGAAATGTCATGAGAAACAAGAATTATGTAAAAGTATTGATGTAAATCATTGTTTCTAAGAGAAAGTGAGACAGGAATGCAAAAAAGCGTTGTTTTTGGACGGCAATGAAGAAATGACTATGGTTTACGATTTTTCGTGCTCAGAAAGACTTAGAAAGTTGATAATTGTGGGCAAAGTTAGAAATGTCATGAGAAACAAGAATTATGTAAAAGGATTGATGAAAATCATTGTTTGTAAGAGAAAGTGAGACAGGAATGCAAAAAAGCGTTGTTTTTGGACGGCAATGAAGAAATGACTATGTTTAGCAATTTCTCCTGCTCAGAAAGACTTAGAAAGTTGATAATTGTGGGCAATGTTAGAAATGTCATGAGAAACAAGAATTATGTAAAAGTATTGATGTAAATCATTGTTTCTAAGAGAAAGTGAGACAGGAATGCAAAAAAGCATTGTTTTTGGACGGCAATGAAGAAATGACTATGTTTTGCGATTTCTCCTGCTCAGAAAGACTTAGAAAGTTGATAATTGTGGGCAATGTTAGAAATGTCATGAGAAACAAGAATTATGTAAAAGGATTGATGTAAATCATTGTTTCTAAGAGAAAGTGAGACAGGAATGCAAAAAAGCGTTGTTTTTGGACGGCAATGAAGAAATGACTATGTTTTACGATTTCTCGTGCTCAGAAAGACTTAGAAAGTTGATAATTGTGGGCAATGTTAGAAATGTCATGAGAAACAAGAATTATGTAAAAGGATTGATGTAAATCATTGTTTCTAAGAGAAAGTGAGACAGGAATGCAAAAAAGCGTTGTTTTTGGACGGCAATGAAGAAATGACTATGTTTTGCGATTTCTCGTGCTCAGAAAGACTTAGAAAGTTGATAATTGTGGGCAATGTTAGAAATGTCATGAGAAACAAGAATTATGTAAAAGGATTGATGTAAATCATTGTTTCTAAGAGAAAGTGAGACAGGAATGCAAAAAAGCGTTGTTTTTGGACGGCAATGAAGAAATGACTATGTTTTGCGATTTCTCGTGCTCAGAAAGACTGAGAAAGTTTATAATTGTGGGCAATGTTAGAAATGTCATGAGAAACAAGAATTATGTAAAAGGATTGATGTAAATCATTGTTTACAAGAGAAAGTGAGACAGGAATGCAAAAAAGCGTTGTTTTTGTACGGCAATGAAGAAATGACTATGTTTTGCAATTTCTCCTGCTCAGAAAGACTTAGAAAGTTGATAATTGTGGGCAATGTTAGAAATGTCATGAGAAGCAAGAATTATGTAAAAGGATTGATGTAAATCATTGTTTCTAAGAGAAAGTGAGACAGGAATGCAAAAAAGCGTTGTTTTTGGACGGCAATGAAGAAATGACTATGTTTTGCGATTTCTCCTGCTCAGAAAGACTTAGAAAGTTGATAATTGTGGGCAATGTTAGAAATGTCATGAGAAACAAGAATTATGTAAAAGGATTGATGTAAATCATTGTTTACAAGAGAAAGTGAGACAGGAATGCAAAAAAGCGTTGTTTTTGTACGGCAATGAAGAAATGACTATGTTTTGCGATTTCTCCTGCTCAGAAAGACTTAGAAAGTTGATAATTGTGGGCAATGTTAGAAATGTCATGAGAAACAAGAATTATGTAAAAGGATTGATGTAAATCATTGTTTCTAAGAGAAAGTGAGACAGGAATGCAAAAAAGCGTTGTTTTTGGACGGCAATGAAGAAATGACTATGTTTTACGATTTCTCGTGCTCAGAAAGACTTAGAAAGTTGATAAATGTGGGCAAAGTTAGAAATGTCATGAGAAACAAGAATTATGTAAAAGGATTGATGAAAATCATTGTTTGTAAGAGAAAGTGAGACAGGAATGCAAAAAAGCGTTGTTTTTGGACGGCAATGAAGAAATGACTATGTTTTGCGATTTCTCCTGCTCAGAAAGACTTAGAAAGTTGATAATTGTGGGCAATGTTAGAAATGTCATGAGAAACAAGAATTATGTAAAAGGATTGATGTAAATCATTGTTTCTAAGAGAAAGTGAGACAGGAATGCAAAAAAGCGTTGTTTTTGGACGGCAATGAAGAAATGACTATGTTTTGCAATTTCTCCTGCTCAGAAAGGCTTAGAAAGTTGATAATTGTGGGCAATGTTAGAAATGTCATGAGAAACAAGAATTATGTGAAAGGATTGATGTAAATCATTGTTTCTAAGAGAAACTGAGACAGGAATGCAAAAAAGCGTTGTTTTTGTACGGCAATGAAGAAATGACTATGTTTTGCAATTTCTCCTGCTCAGAAAGACTTAGAAAATTGATAATTGTGGGCAATGTTAGAAATGTCATGAGAAACAAGAATTATGTAAAAGGATTGATGAAAATCATTGTTTGTAAGAGAAAGTGAGACAGGAATGCAAAAAAGCGTTGTTTTTGGACGGCAATGAAGAAATGACTATGTTTTGCGATTTCTCCTGCTCAGAAAGACTTAGAAAGTTGATAATTGTGGGCAATGTTAGAAATGTCATGAGAAACAAGAATTATGTAAAAGGATTGATGTAAATCATTGTTTGTAAGAGAAAGTGAGACAGGAATGCAAAAAAGCGTTGTTTTTGGATGGCAATGAAGAAATGACTATGTTTAGCAATTTCTCCTGCTCAGAAAGACTTAGAAAGTTGATAATTGTGGGCAATGTTAGAAATGTCATGAGAAACAAGAATTATGTAAAAGTATTGATGTAAATCATTGTTTCTAAGAGAAAGTGAGACAGGAATGCAAAAAAGCATTGTTTTTGGACGGCAATGAAGAAATGACTATGTTTTACGATTTCTCGTGCTCAGAAAGACTTAGAAAGTTGATAATTGTGGGCAAAGTTAGAAATGTCATGAGAAACAAGAATTATGTAAAAGGATTGATGAAAATCATTGTTTGTAAGAGAAAGTGAGACAGGAATGCAAAAAAGCGTTGTTTTTGGACGGCAATGAAGAAATGACTATGTTTTGCGATTTCTCCTGCTCAGAAAGACTTAGAAAGTTCATAATTGTGGGCAATGTTAGAAATGTCATGAGAAGCAAGAATTATGTAAAAGGATTGATGTAAATCATTGTTTCTAAGAGAAAGTGAGACAGGAATGCAAAAAAGCGTTGTTTTTGTACGGCAATGAAGAAATGACTATGTTTTGCGATTTCTCCTGCTCAGAAAGACTTAGAAAGTTGATAATTGTGGGCAATGTTAGAAATGTCATGAGAAACAAGAATTATGTAAAAGGATTGATGTAAATCATTGTTTCCAAGAGAAAGTGAGACAGGAATACAAAAAAGCGTTGTTTTTGGACGGCAATGAAGAAATGACTATGTTTTGCAATTTCTCCTGCTCAGAAAGACTTAGAAAGTTCATAATTGTGGGCAATGTTAGAAATGTCATGAGAAACAAGAATTATGTGAAAGGATTGATGTAAATCATTGTTTCTAAGAGAAAGTGAGACAGGAATGCAAAAAAGCGTTGTTTTTCTACGGCAATGAAGAAATGACTATGTTTTGCGATTTCTCCTGCTCAGAAAGACTTAGAAAGTTGATAATTGTGGGCAATGTTAGAAATGTCATGAGAAACAAGAATTATGTAAAAGGATTGATGTAAATCATTGTTTGTAAGAGAAAGTGAGACAGGAATGCAAAAAAGCGTTGTTTTTGGATGGCAATGAAGAAATGACTATGTTTTGCGATTTCTCCTGCTCAGAAAGACTTAGAAAGTTGATAATTGTGGGCAATGTTAGAAATGTCATGAGAAACAAGAATTATGTAAAAGGATTGATGTAAATCATTGTTTCTAAGAGAAAGTGAGACATGAATGCAAAAAAGCGTTGTTTTTGGACGGCAATGAAGAAATGACTATGTTTTGCGATTTCTCCTGCTCAGAAAGACTTAGAAAGTTGATAATTGTGGGCAATGTTAGAAATGTCATGAGAAACAAGAATTATGTAAAAGTATTGATGTAAATCATTGTTTCTAAGAGAAAGTGAGACAGGAATGCAAAAAAGCGTTGTTTTTGGACGGCAATGAAGAAATGACTATGGTTTACGATTTTTCGTGCTCAGAAAGACTTAGAAAGTTGATAATTGTGGGCAAAGTTAGAAATGTCATGAGAAACAAGAATTATGTAAAAGGATTGATGAAAATCATTGTTTGTAAGAGAAAGTGAGACAGGAATGCAAAAAAGCGTTGTTTTTGGACGGCAATGAAGAAATGACTATGTTTAGCAATTTCTCCTGCTCAGAAAGACTTAGAAAGTTGATAATTGTGGGCAATGTTAGAAATGTCATGAGAAACAAGAATTATGTAAAAGTATTGATGTAAATCATTGTTTCTAAGAGAAAGTGAGACAGGAATGCAAAAAAGCATTGTTTTTGGACGGCAATGAAGAAATGACTATGTTTTGCGATTTCTCCTGCTCAGAAAGACTTAGAAAGTTGATAATTGTGGGCAATGTTAGAAATGTCATGAGAAACAAGAATTATGTAAAAGGATTGATGTAAATCATTGTTTCTAAGAGAAAGTGAGACAGGAATGCAAAAAAGCGTTGTTTTTGGACGGCAATGAAGAAATGACTATGTTTTACGATTTCTCGTGCTCAGAAAGACTTAGAAAGTTGATAATTGTGGGCAATGTTAGAAATGTCATGAGAAACAAGAATTATGTAAAAGGATTGATGTAAATCATTGTTTCTAAGAGAAAGTGAGACAGGAATGCAAAAAAGCGTTGTTTTTGGACGGCAATGAAGATATGACTATGTTTTGCGATTTCTCGTGCTCAGAAAGACTTAGAAAGTTGATAATTGTGGGCAATGTTAGAAATGTCATGAGAAACAAGAATTATGTAAAAGGATTGATGTAAATCATTGTTTCTAAGAGAAAGTGAGACAGGAATGCAAAAAAGCGTTGTTTTTGGACGGCAATGAAGAAATGACTATGTTTTGCGATTTCTCGTGCTCAGAAAGACTGAGAAAGTTTATAATTGTGGGCAATGTTAGAAATGTCATGAGAAACCAAGAATTATGTAAAAGATTGATGTAAATCATTGTTTACAAGAGAAAGTGAGACAGGAATGCAAAAAAGCGTTGTTTTTGTACGGCAATGAGAAATGACTATGTTTTGCAATTTCTCCTGCTCAGAAAGACTTAGAAAGTTGATAATTGTGGGCAATGTTAGAAATGTCATGAGAAGCAAGAGAATTATGTAAAAGGATTGATGTAAATCATTGTTTCTAAGAGAAAGTGAGACAGGAATGCAAAAAAGCGTTGTTTTTGGACGGCAATGAAGAAATGACTATGTTTTGCGATTTCTCCTGCTCAGAAAGACTTAGAAAGTTGATAATTGGTGGGCAATGTTAGAAATGTCATGAGAAACAAGAATTATGTAAAAGGATTGATGTAAATCATTGTTTACAAGAGAAAGTGAGACAGGAATGCAAAAAGCGTTGTTTTTGTACGGCAATGAAGAAATGACTATGTTTTGCGATTTCTCCTGCTCAGAAAGACTTAGAAAGTTGATAATTGTGGGCAATGTTAGAAATGTCATGAGAAACAAGAATTATGTAAAAGGATTGATGTAAATCATTGTTTCTAAGAGAAAGTGACGACAGGAATGCAAAAAGCGTTGTTTTTGGACGGCAATGAAGAAATGACTATGTTTTACGATTTCTCGTGCTCAGAAAGACTTAGAAAGTTGATAAATGTGGGCACAGTTAGAAATGTCATGAGAAACAAGAATTATGTAAAAGGGATTGATGAAAATCATTGTTTGTAAGAGAAAGTGAGACAGGACTGCAAAAAAGCGTTGTTTTTGGACGGCAATGAAGAAATGACTATGTTTTGCGATTTCTCCTGCTCAGAAAGACTTAGAAAGTTGATAATTGTGGGCAATGTTAGAAATGTCATGAGAAACAAGAATTATGTAAAAGGATTGATGTAAATCATTGTTTCTAAGAGAAAGTGAGACAGGAATGCAAAAAAGCGTTGTTTTTGGACGGCAATGAAGAAATGACTATGTTTTGCAATTTCTCCTGCTCAGAAAGGCTTAGAAAGTTGATAATTGTGGGCAATGTTAGAAATGTCATGAGAAACAAGAATTATGTGAAAGGATTGATGTAATCATTGTTTCTAAGAGAAACTGAGACAGGAATGCAAAAAAGCGTTGTTTTGTACGGCAATGAAGAAATGACTATGTTTTGCAATTTCTCCTGCTCAGAAAGACTTAGAAAATTGATAATTGTGGGCAATGTTAGAAATGTCATGAGAAACAAGAATTATGTAAAAGGATTGATGAAAATCATTGTTTGTAAGAGAAAGTGAGACAGGAATGCAAAAAAGCGTTGTTTTTGGACGGCAATGAAGAAATGACTATGTTTTGCGATTTCTCCTGCTCAGAAAGACTTAGAAAGTTGATAATTGTGGGCAATGTTAGAAATGTCATGAGAAACAAGAATTATGTAAAAGGATTGATGTAAATCATTGTTTGTAAGAGAAAGTGAGACAGGAATGCAAAAAAGCGTTGTTTTGGATGGCAATGAAGAAATGACTATGTTTTGCGATTTCTCCTGCTCAGAAAGACTTAGAAAGTTGATAATTGTGGGCAATGTTAGAAATGTCATGAGAAACAAGAATTATGTAAAAGGATTGATGTAAATCATTGTTTCTAAGAGAAAGTGAGACATGAATGCAAAAAAGCGTTGTTTTTGGACGCAATGAAGAAATGACTATGTTTTGCGATTTCTCCTGCTCAGAAAGACTTAGAAAGTTGATAATTGTGGGCAATGTTAGAAATGTCATGAGAAACAAGAATTATGTAAAAGTATTGATGTAAATCATTGTTTCTAAGAGAAAGTGAGACAGGAATGCAAAAAAGCGTTGTTTTTGGACGGCAATGAAGAAATGACTATGGTTTACGATTTTTCGTGCTCAGAAAGACTTAGAAAGTTGATAATTGTGGGCAAAGTTAGAAATGTCATGAGAAACAAGAATTATGTAAAAGGATTGATGAAAATCATTGTTTGTAAGAGAAAGTGAGACAGGAATGCAAAAAAGCGTTGTTTTTGGACGGCAATGAAGAAATGACTATGTTTAGCAATTTTCTCCTGCTCAGAAAGACTTAGAAAGTTGATAATTGTGGGCAATGTTAGAAATGTCCATGAGAAACAAGAATTATGTAAAAGTATTGATGTAAATCATTGTTTCTAAGAGAAAGTGAGACAGGAATGCAAAAAAGCATTGTTTTTGGACGGCAATGAAGAAATGACTATGTTTTGCGATTTCTCCTGCTCAGAAAGACTTAGAAAGTTGATAATTGTGGGCAATGTTAGAAATGTCATGAGAAACAAGAATTATGTAAAAGGATTGATGTAAATCATTGTTTCTAAGAGAAAGTGAGACAGGAATGCAAAAAAGCGTTGTTTTTGGACGGCAATGAAGAAATGACTATGTTTTACGATTTCTCGTGCTCAGAAAGACTTAGAAAGGTGATAATTGTGGGCAATGTTAGAAATGTCATGAGAAACAAGAATTATGTAAAAGGATTGATGTAAATCATTGTTTCTAAGAGAAAGTGAGACAGGAATGCAAAAAAGCGTTGTTTTTGGACGGCAATGAAGAAATGACTATGTTTTGCGATTTCTCGTGCTCAGAAAGACTTAGAAAGTTGATAATTGTGGGCAATGTTAGAAATGTCATGAGAAACAAGAATTATGTAAAAGGATTGATGTAAATCATTGTTTCTAAGAGAAAGTGAGACAGGAATGCAAAAAAGCGTTGTTTTTGGACGGCAATGAAGAAATGACTATGTTTTGCGATTTCTCGTGCTCGAAAGACTGAGAAAGTTTATAATTGTGGGCAATGTTAGAAATGTCATGAGAAACAAGAATTATGTAAAAGGATTGATGTAAATCATTGTTTACAAGAGAAAGTGAGACAGGAATGCAAAAAAGCGTTGTTTTTGTACGGCAATGAAGAAATGACTATGTTTTGCAATTTCTCCTGCTCAGAAAGACTTAGAAAGTTGATAATTGTGGGCAATGTTAGAAATGTCATGAGAAGCAAGAATTATGTAAAAGGATTGATGTAAATCATTGTTTCTAAGAGAAAGTGAGACAGGAATGCAAAAAAGCGGTTGTTTTTGGACGGCAATGAAGAAATGACTATGTTTTGCGATTTCTCCTGCTCAGAAAGACTTAGAAAGTTGATAATTGTGGGCAATGTTAGGAAATGTCATGAGAAACAAGAATTATGTAAAAGGATTGATGTAAATCATTGTTTACAAGAGAAAGTGAGACAGGAATGCAAAAAAGCGTTGTTTTTTGTACGGCAATGAAGAAATGACTATGTTTTGCGATTTCTCCTGCTCAGAAAGACTTAGAAAGTTGATAATTGTGGGCAATGTTAGAAATGTCATGAGAAACAAGAATTATGTAAAAGGATTGATGTAAATCATTGTTTCTAAGAGAAAGTGAGACAGGAATGCAAAAAAGCGTTGTTTTTGGACGGCAATGAAGAAATGACTATGTTTTACGATTTCTCGTGCTCAGAAAGACTTAGAAAGTGATAAATGTGGGCAAAGTTAGAAATGTCATGAGAAACAAGAATATGTAAAAGGATTGATGAAAATCATTGTTTGTAAGAGAAAGTGAGACAGGAATGCAAAAAAGCGTTGTTTTTGGACGGCAATGAAGAAATGACTATGTTTTGCGATTTCTCCTGCTCAGAAAGACTTAGAAAGTTGATAATTGTGGGCAATGTTAGAAATGTCATGAGAAACAAGAATTATGTAAAAGGATTGATGTAAATCATTGTTTCTAAGAGAAAGTGAGACAGGAATGCAAAAAAGCGTTGTTTTTGGACGGCAATGAAGAAATGACTATGTTTTGCAATTTCTCCTGCTCAGAAAGGCTTAGAAAGTTGATAATTGTGGGCAATGTTAGAAATGTCATGAGAAACAAGAATTATGTGAAAGGATTGATGTAAATCATTGTTTCTAAGAGAAACTGAGACAGGAATGCAAAAAAGCGTTGTTTTTGTACGGCAATGAAGAAATGACTATGTTTTGCAATTTCTCCTGCTCAGAAAGACTTAGAAAATTGATAATTGTGGGCAATGTTAGAAATGTCATGAGAAACAAGAATTATGTAAAAGGATTGATGAAAATCATTGTTTGTAAGAGAAAGTGAGACAGGAATGCAAAAAAGCGTTGTTTTTGGACGGCAATGAAGAAATGACTATGTTTTGCGATTTCTCCTGCTCAGAAAGACTTAGAAAGTTGATAATTGTGGCAATGTTAGAAATGTCATGAGAAACAAGAATTATGTAAAAGGATTGATGTAAATCATTGTTTGTAAGAGAAAGTGAGACAGGAATGCAAAAAAGCGTTGTTTTTGGATGGCAATGAAGAAATGACTATGTTTAGCAATTTCTCCTGCTCAGAAAGACCTTAGAAAGTTGATAATTGTGGGCAATGTTAGAAATGTCATGAGAAACAAGAATTATGTAAAAGTATTGATGTAAATTCATTGTTTCTAAGAGAAAGTGAGACAGGAATGCAAAAAGCATTGTTTTTGGACGGCAATGAAGAAATGACTATGTTTTACGATTTCTCGTGCTCAGAAAGACTTAGAAAGTTGATAATTGTGGGCAAAGTTAGAAATGTCATGAGAAACAAGAATTATGTAAAAGGATTGATGAAAATCATTGTTTGTAAGAGAAAGTGAGACAGGAATGCAAAAAAGCGTTGTTTTTGGACGGCAATGAAGAAATGACTATGTTTTGCGATTTCTCCTGCTCAGAAAGACTTAGAAAGTTGATAATTGTGGGCAATGTTAGAAATGTCATGAGAAACAAGAATTATTAAAAGGATTGATGTAAATCATTGTTTACAAGAGAAAGTGAGACAGGAATGCAAAAAAGCGTTGTTTTTGTACGGCAATGAAGAAATGACTATGTTTTGCGATTTCTCCTGCTCAGAAAGACTTAGAAAGTTGATAATTGTGGGCAATGTTAGAAATGTCATGAGAAACAAGAATTATGTAAAAGGATTGATGTAAATCATTGTTTCTAAGAGAAAGTGAGACAGGAATGCAAAAAAGCGTTGTTTTTGGACGGCAATGAAGAAATGACTATGTTTTACGATTTCTCGTGCTCAGAAAGACTTAGAAAGTTGATAAATGTGGGCAAAGTTAGAAATGTCATGAGAAACAAGAATTATGTAAAAGGATTGATGAAAATCATTGTTTGTAAGAAAGTGAGACAGGAATGCAAAAAAGCGTTGTTTTTGGACGGCAATGAAGAAATGACTATGTTTTGCGATTTCTCCTGCTCAGAAAGACTTAGAAAGTTGATAATTGTGGGCAATGTTAGAAATGTCATGAGAAACAAGAATTATGTAAAAGGATTGATGTAAATCATTGTTTCTAAGAGAAAGTGAGACAGGAATGCAAAAAAGCGTTGTTTTGGACGGCAATGAAGAAATGACTATGTTTTGCAATTTCTCCTGCTCAGAAAGGCTTAGAAAGTTGATAATTGTGGGCAATGTTAGAAATGTCATGAGAAACAAGAATTATGTGAAAGGATTGATGTAAATCATTGTTTCTAAGAGAAACTGAGACAGGAATGCAAAAAAGCGTTGTTTTTGTACGGCAATGAAGAAATGACTATGTTTTGCAATTTCTCCTGCTCAGAAAGACTTAGAAAATTGATAATTGTGGGCAATGTTAGAAATGTCATGAGAAACAAGAATTATGTAAAAGGATTGATGAAAATCATTGTTTGTAAGAGAAAGTGAGACAGGGAATGCAAAAAAGCGTTGTTTTTGGACGGCAATGAAGAAATGACTATGTTTTGCGATTTCTCCTGCTCAGAAAGACTTAGAAAGTTGATAATTGTGGGCAATGTTAGAAATGTCATGAGAAACAAGAATTATGTAAAAGGATTGATGTAAATCATTGTTTGTAAGAGAAAGTGAGACAGGAATGCAAAAAAGCGTTGTTTTTGGATGGCAATGAAGAAATGACTATGTTTAGCAATTTCTCCTGCTCAGAAAGACTTAGAAAGTTGATAATTGTGGGCAATGTTAGAAATGTCATGAGAAACAAGAATTATGTAAAAGTATTGATGTAAATCATTGTTTCTAAGAGAAAGTGAGACAGGAATGCAAAAAAGCATTGTTTTTGGACGGCAATGAAGAAATGACTATGTTTTACGATTTCTCGTGCTCAGAAAGACTTAGAAAGTTGATAATTGTGGGCAAAGTTAGAAATGTCATGAGAAACAAGAATTATGTAAAAGGATTGATGAAAATCATTGTTTGTAAGAGAAAGTGAGACAGGAATGCAAAAAAGCGTTGTTTTTGGACGGCAATGAAGAAATGACTATGTTTTGCGATTTCTCCTGCTCAGAAAGACTTAGAAAGTTCATAATTGTGGGCAATGTTAGAAATGTCATGAGAAGCAAGAATTATGTAAAAGGATTGATGTAAATCATTGTTTCTAAGAGAAAGTGAGACCGGAATGCAAAAAAGCGTTGTTTTTGTACGGCAATGAAGAAATGACTATGTTTTGCGATTTCTCCTGCTCAGAAAGACTTAGAAAGTTGATAATTGTGGGCAATGTTAGAAATGTCATGAGAAACAAGAATTATGTAAAAGGATTGATGTAAATCATTGTTTCCAAGAGAAAGTGAGACAGGAATACAAAACAAGCGTTGCTTTTTTGGACGGCCAATGAAGAAATGACTATGTTTTGCAATTTCTCCTGCTCAGAAAGACTTAGAAAGTTCATAATTGTGGGCAATGTTAGAAATGTCATGAGAAACAAGAATTATGTGAAAGGATTGATGTAAATCATTGTTTCTAAGAGAAAGTGAGACAGGAATGCAAAAAAGCGTTGTTTTTCTACGGCAATGAAGAAATGACTATGTTTTGCGATTTCTCCTGCTCAGAAAGACTTAGAAAGTTGATAATTGTGGGCAATGTTAGAAATGTCATGAGAAACAAGAATTATGTAAAAGGATTGATGTAAATCATTGTTTGTAAGAGAAAGTGAGACAGGAATGCAAAAAAGCGTTGTTTTTGGATGGCAATGAAGAAATGACTATGTTTTGCGATTTCTCCTGCTCAGAAAGACTTAGAAAGTTGATAATTGTGGGCAATGTTAGAAATGTCATGAGAAACAGAATTATGTAAAAGGATTGATGTAAATCATTGTTTCTAAGAGAAAGTGAGACATGAATGCAAAAAAGCGTTGTTTTTGGACGGCAATGAAGAAATGACTATGTTTTGCGATTTCTCCTGCTCAGAAAGACTTAGAAGTTGATAATTGTGGGCAATGTTAGAAATGTCCATGAGAAACAAGAATTATGTAAAAGTATTGATGTAAATCATTGTTTCTAAGAGAAAGTGAGACAGGAATGCAAAAAAGCGTTGTTTTTGGACGGCAATGAAGAAATGACTATGGTTTACGATTTTTCGTGCTCAGAAAGACTTAGAAAGTTGATAATTGTGGCAAAGTTAGAAATGTCATGAGAAACAAGAATTATGTAAAAGGATTGATGAAAATCATTGTTTGTAAGAGAAAGTGAGACAGGAATGCAAAAAAGCGTTGTTTTTGGACGGCAATGAAGAAATGACTATGTTTAGCAATTTCTCCTGCTCAGAAAGACTTAGAAAGTTGATAATTGTGGGCAATGTTAGAAATGTCATGAGAAACAAGAATTATGTAAAAGTATTGATGTAAATCATTGTTTCTAAGAGAAAGTGAGACAGGAATGCAAAAAAGCATTGTTTTTGGACGGCAATGAAGAAATGACTATGTTTTGCGATTTCTCCTGCTCAGAAAGACTTAGAAAGTTGATAATTGTGGGGCAATGTTAGAAATGTCATGAGAAACAAGAATTATGTAAAAGGATTGATGTAAATCATTGTTTCTAAGAGAAAGTGAGACAGGAATGCAAAAAAGCGTTGTTTTTGGACGGCAATGAAGAAATGACTATGTTTTACGATTTCTCGTGCTCAGAAAGACTTAGAAGTTGATAATTGTGGGCAATGTTAGAAATGTCATGAGAAACAAGAATTATGTAAAAAGGATTGATGTAAATCATTGTTTCTAAGAGAAAGTGAGACAGGAATGCAAAAAAGCGTTGTTTTTGGACGGCAATGAAGAAATGACTATGTTTTGCGATTTCTCGTGCTCAGAAAGACTTAGAAAGTTGATAATTGTGGGCAATGTTAGAAATGTCATGAGAAACAAGAATTATGTAAAAGGATTGATGTAAATCATTGTTTCTAAGAGAAAGTGAGACAGGAATGCAAAAAAGCGTTGTTTTTGGACGGCAATGAAGAAATGACTATGTTTTGCGATTTCTCGTGCTCAGAAAGACTGAGAAAGTTTATAATTGTGGGCAATGTTAGAAATGTCATGAGAAACAAGAATTATGTAAAAGGATTGATGTAAATCATTGTTTACAAGAGAAAGTGAGACAGGAATGCAAAAAAGCGTTGTTTTTGTACGGCAATGAAGAAATGAGCTATGTTTTGCAATTTCTCCTGCTCAGAAAGACTTAGAAAGTTGATAATTGTGGGCAATGTTAGAAATGTCATGAGAAGCAAGAATTATGTAAAAGGATTGATGTAAATCATTGTTTCTAAGAGAAAGTGAGACAGGAATGCAAAAAAGCGTTGTTTTTGGACGGCAATGAAGAAATGACTATGTTTTGCGATTTCTCCTGCTCAGAAAGACTTAGAAAGTTGATAATTGTGGGCAATGTTAGAAATGTCATGAGAAACAAGAATTATGTAAAAGGATTGATGTAAATCATTGTTTACAAGAGAAAGTGAGACAGGAATGCAAAAAAGCGTTGTTTTTGTACGGCAATGAAGAAATGACTATGTTTTGCGATTTCTCCTGCTCAGAAAGACTTAGAAAGTTGATAATTGTGGGCAATGTTAGAAATGTCATGAGAAACAAGAATTATGTAAAAGGATTGATGTAAATCATTGTTTCTAAGAGAAAGTGAGACAGGAATGCAAAAAAGCGTTGTTTTTGGACGGCAATGAAGAAATGACTATG
>NW_027446811.1:0-43991 GCF_038048845.1 Mixophyes fleayi | reverse complement strand
TGATTCATGATTACTGATTCATGATTCATGATTTAATTTATGATTCATGATTCATGATTCGATTCATGATTCATGATTCATGATTCAATTCATGATTCATGATTCATGATTCAATTCATGATTCATGATTCATGAATCATGATTATGATTCGATTCATGATTCATGATTTATGATTCAATTCATGATTCATGATTCATGATTCATGATTCATGATTCAATTCATGATTAATGATTCGATTTATGATTCATGATTCATGATTCAATTCATGATTCATGATTCAATTCATGATTCATGATTCATGATTCAATTTATGATTCATGAATCATGATTCAATTCATGATGCATAATTCATGATTCATGATTCAATTCATGATTCATGATTCATGATTCATAATTTATGATTCAATTCATGATTCATGATTCATGATTCATGATTCATGATTCAATTCATGATTCATAATTCATGATTCATGATTCAATTCATGATTCATAATTCATAATTCATGATTTATGATTCGATTCATGATTCATGATTCATAATTTATGATTCAATTCATGATTCATGATTTGATTCATGATTCATGATTCAATTCATGATTCATGATTTATGATTTATGATTCATGATTTATAATTCGATTCATGATTCATGATTCAATTAATGATTCATGATTCATGATTCAATTCATGATTCATGATTCATGATTTAATTCATGATTAATGATTAATGATTCATGATTCATGATTCATGATTTGATTCATGATTCATGATTCATGATTAATGATTCATGATTCGATTCATGGTTCATGATTCATGATTTAATTCATGATTCATGATTCATGATTCGATTCATGATTCATGATTCATGATTAATGATTTGATTTATGATTCATGATTCAATTCATGATTCATGATTCATGATTCGATTCATGATTCATGATTAATGATTTGATTCATGATTCATGATTTACGATTCGATTCATGATTCATGATTTATGATTCAATTCATGATTCATGAATAATGATTTGATTCATGATTCATGATTCATGATTCGATTCATGATTCATGATTTATGATTCGATTCATGATTCATGATTTATGATTCAATTCATGATTCATGATTCATGATTCATGATTTCATGATTCATGATTTAATTCATGATTCATGATTCAATTCATGATTCATGATTCAAGATTCATGATTCATGATTCAATTCATGATTCATGATTCGATTTATGATTCATGATTCATGATTCAATTCATGATTCATGATTCATGAATCATGATTCAATTCATGATTAATGATTCAATTCATGATTCATGATTCATGATTCATGATTCATGATTCAATTCATGATTCATGATTCATGATTCAATTCATGATTCATGATTCATGATTTAATTCATGATTAATGATTCATGATTCATGATTCATGATTTGATTCATGATTCATGATTCATGATTCATGATTCATGATTCATGATTCGATTCATGATTCATGATTTAATTCATGATTCATGATTCGATTCATGATTCATGATTCATGATTAATGATTTGATTCATGATTCATGATTCAATTCATGATTCATGATTCATGATTTGATTCATGATTCATGATTCATGATTCAATTCATGATTCATGATTCATGATTTATGATTCGATTCATGATTCATGATTTATGATTCAATTCATGATTCATGATTCATGATTCAATTCATGATTCATGATTTAATTCATGTTTCATGATTCAAGATTCATGATTCATGATTCAATTCATGATTCATGATTTGATTTATGATTCATGATTCATGATTCAATTCATGATTCATGATTCATGATTCAATTCTTGATTCATGATTCATGATTCAATTCATGATTCATGATTCAATTCATGATTCAATTCATGATTCTTCATTCATGATTCATGATTCAATTCATGATTCATGATTCGATTCATGATTCTTTATTCATGATTCATGATTTGATTAATGATTCATGATTCATGATTCAATTCATGATTCATGATTCATGATTCATTATTCATGATTCGATTCATGATTCATGATTCGATTCATGATTCTTGATTCATGATTCATGATTCAATTCATGATTCATGATTCATGATTCATTATTCATGATTCGATTCATGATTCATGATTCAATTCATGATTCATGATTCAATTCATAATTCATGAGTCGATTCATGATTCATGATTCATGATTCAATTCATGATTTAATTCATGATTTTTGATTCATGATTCATGATTCAATTCATGATTCATGATTCATGATTCAATTCATGATTCAATTCATGATTCATTATTCATAATTCAATTCATGATTCATGATTTGATTCATGATTCATGATTTAATTTATGATTCATGATTCAATTCATGATTCATGATTCAATTCATGATTCATGATTCATTATTCATGATTCATGATTCAATGCATGATTCATAATTCATGATTCCTGATTCAATTCATGATTCATGATTCAATGTATGATTCATGATTCAATTAATGATTCATGATTTAAATAATGATTCATGACTCAATTCATGATTCGATTCATGATTCAATTCATGATTCATGATTTGATTTATGAATCATGATTCATGATTCAATTCATGATTCATGATTCATGATTCAATTCATGATTCATGATTCAATTCATGATTCGATTCCTGATTCAATTCATGATTCATGATTCAATTCATGATTCATGATTCATGATTCATGATTTATGATTCAATTCATGATTCATGATTCAATTAATGATTCATGATTCATGATTCAATTCATGATTCATGATTCAATTCATGATTCATGATTTATGACTCATGATTCATGATTTATGATTAATGATTCATGATTCGATTCATGATTCATGATTCATGATTTAATTCATGATTCATGATTCATGATTCGATTCATGATTCATGATTAATGATTTGATTCATGATTCATGATTCAATTCATGATTCATGATTCATGATTTATGATTCGATTCATGATTCATGATTTATGATTCAATTGATGATTCATGATTATGATTCATGATTCAATTCATGATTCATGATTCAATTCATGATTCATGATTCAAGATTCATGATTCATGATTCAATTCATGATTCATGATTCGATTTATGATTCATGATTCATGATTCAATTCATGATTCATGATTCATGATTTATGATTCATGATTCAATTATTATGCATGATTCTATGATTCTGTCTTAGATTCATGAATCATGATTCAATTCATGATGCATGATTTATGATTCAATTCATGATTCATGATTTAATTCATGTTTCATGATTCAAGATTCATGATTCATGATTCAATTCATGATTCATGATTCAATTCATGATTCATGATTTGATTTATGATTCATGATTCATGATTCAATTCATGATTCATGATTCATGATTCAATTCATGATTCATGATTCAATTCATGATTCAATTCATGATTCTTGATTCATGATTCATGATTCAATTCATGATTCATGATTCGATTCATGATTCTTTATTCATGTTTCATGATTTGATTAATGATTCATGATTCATGATTCAATTCATGATTCATGATTCATGATTCATTATTCATGATTCGATTCATGATTCATGATTCGATTCATGATTCTTGATTCATGATTCATGATTCATGATTCATTATTCATGATTCGATTCATGATTCATGATTCAATTCATGATTCATGATTCAATTCATAATTCATGAGTCGATTCATGATTCATGATTCTTGATTCAATTCATGATTTAATTCATGATTTATGATTCATGATTCATGATTCAATTCATGATTCATGATTCATGATTCATGATTCAATTCATGATTCAATTCATGATTCATTATTCATAATTCAATTCATGATTCATGATTTGATTCATGATTCATGATTCAATTCATGATTCATGATTCATGATTCATTATTCATGATTCGATTCATGATTCATGATTCAATTCATGATTCATGATTCAATTCATAATTCATGAGTCGATTCATGATTCATGATTCATGATTCAATTCATGATTTAATTCATGATTTATGATTCATGATTCATGATTCAATTCATGATTCATGATTCATGATTCATGATTCAATTCATGATTCAATTCATGATTCATTATTCATAATTCAATTCATGATTCATGATTTGATTCATGATTCATGATTCAATTTATGATTCATGATTCAATTCATGATTCATGATTCAATTCATGATTCATGATTCAATTCATGATTCATGATTCATTATTCATGATTCATGATTCAATTCATGATTCATAATTCATGATTCATGATTCAATTCATGATTCATGATTCAATGTATGATTCATGATTCAATTAATGATTCATGATTTAAATAATGATTCATGACTCAATTCATGATTCGATTCATGATTCAATTCATGATTCATGATTTGATTTATGAATCATGATTCATGATTCAATTCATGATTCATGATTCATGATTCAATTCATGATTCATGATTCAATTCATGATTCGATTCCTGATTCAATTCATGATTCATGATTCAATTCATGATTCATGATTCATGATTCATGATTCATGATTTATGATTCAATTCATGATTCATGATTCAATTAATGATTCATGATTCATGATTCAATTCATGATTCATGATTCAATTCATGATTCATGATTTATGATTCATGATTCATGATTTATGATTAATGATTCATGATTCGATTCATGATTCATGATTCATGATTTAATTCATGATTCATTATTCATGATTCGATTCATGATTCATGATTCATGATTCAATTCATGATTCATGATTCAAAATTCATGATTCATGATTCATGATTCAATTCATGATTCATGATTCAATTCATGATTCATGATTCAATTCATGATTCATGATTCATGATTCATGATTCAATTTATGATTCATGATTCATGATTCAATTAATGATTCATGATTCAATTCATGATTCAATTCATGATTCTTGATTCATGATTCATGATTCGAGTCATGATTCTTGATTCTTGATTTGATTAATGATTCATGATTCATGATTCAATTCATGATTCATGATTCATGATTCATTATTCATGATTCGATTCATGATTCATGATTCATGATTTAATTCATGATTTATGATTCATGATTCAATTCATGATTCATGATTCATGATTCATAATTCAATTCATGATTCATGATTCATGATTCATGATTTATGATTTGATTCATGATTCATGATTTATGATTCAATTCATGATTCATGATTCATGATTCAATTCATGATTCATGATTCAATTCATGATTCATGATTCAAGATTCATGATTCATGATTCATGATTCAATTCATGATTCATGATTCAATTCATGATTCATGATTCAATTCATGATTCATGATTCAATTCATGATTCATGATTTAAATCATGATTCATGACTCAATTCATGATTCGATTCATGATTCAATTCATGATTCATGATTCATGATTCAATTCATGATTCAATTCATGATTCAATTCATGATTCATGATTCAATTCATGATTCATGATTCAATTCATGATTCATGAATTAAATCATGATTCATGACTCAATTCATGATTCGATTCATGATTCAATTCATGATTCATGATTCAATTCATGATTCAATTCATGATTCATGATTCCTGATTCAATTCATATTTCATGATTCAATTCATGATTCATGAGTTATGATTCAATTCATTATTCATGATTCTATTCATGATTTATGATTCAATTCATTATTCAATTCATGATTCATGATTCGATTCATGATTCAATTCATGATTCATGATTCATGATTTGATTGATGATTCTTGATTCATGATTCATGATTCATGATTCATGATTCAAGATTCAATTCATGATTCATGATTCAATTCATGATTCATGATTAATGATTCATGATTCATGATTCAATTCATGAGTCATGATTTGATTCATGATTATTGATTCATGATTTGATTAATGATTCATGATTCATGATTTAATTCATGATTCATGATTCATGATTCATTATTCATGATTCGATTCATGATTCATGATTCATGATTTAATTCATGATTTATGATTCATGATTCAATTCATGATTCATGATTCATGATTCATGATTCATGATTCAATTCATGATTCATGATTCATATTTCATGATTCAATTCATGATTTATGATTCAATTCATTATTCATGATTCTATTCACGATTTATGATTCAATTCATGATTCGATTCCTGATTCAATTCATATTTCATGATTCAATTCATGATTCTTGATTCATGATTCAATTCATTATTCATGATTCTATTCATGATTTATGATTCAATTCATGATTTAATGCATGATTCATGATTCGATTCATGATTCAATTCATGATTCATGATTCATGATTTGATTAATGATTCATGATTCATGATTCAATTCATGATTCATGATTCATGATTCATTATTCATGATTCGATTCATGATTCATGATTCATGATTTAATTCATGATTTAAGATTCATGATTCAATTCATGATTCATGATTCATGATTCATGATTCATGATTCGATTCATGATTCATGATTCATGATTAATGATTTGATTCATGATTCATGATTCAATTCATGATTCATGATTTATGATTTGATTCATGATTCATGATTTATGATTCAATTCATGATTCATGATTCATGATTCAATTCATGATTCATGATTTATGATTTGATTCATGATTCAAGATTCATGATTCATGATTCATGATTCAATTCATGATTCATGATTCAATTCATGATTCATGATTCAATTCATGATTCATGATTCAATTCATGATTCATGATTTAAATCATGATTCATGACTCAATTCATGATTCGATTCATGATTCAATTCATGATTCATGATTCATGATTCAATTCATGATTCAATTCATGATTCATGATTCCTGATTCAATTCATATTTCATGATTCAATTCATGATTCATGAGTCATGATTCAATTCATTATTCATGATTCTATTCATGATTTATGATTCAATTCATGATTCAATTCATGATTCATGATTCGATTCATGATTCAATTCATGATTCATGATTCATGATTTGATTCATGATTCTTGATTCATGATTCGATTCATGATTCATGATTCATGATTCATGATTAATGATTCAAGATTCAATTCATGATTCATGATTCAATTCATGATTCATGATTAATGATTCATGATTCATGATTCAATTCATGAGTCATGATTTGATTCATGATTCTTGATTCATGATTTGATTAATGATTCATGATTCATGATTCAATTCATGATTCATGATTCATTATTCATGATTTGATTCATGATTCATGATTCATGATTCGATTCATGAATTATGATTTAATTCATGATTTATGATTCATGATTCAATTCATGATTAATGATTCATGATTCATGATTCATGATTCATGATTCAATTCATGATTCATGATTCATGATTCGATTCATGATTCATGATTTGATTCATGATTCATGATTCAATTCATGATTCATGATTTGATTCATGATTCATGATTCAATTCATGATTCATGATTCAATTCATGATTTGATTCCTGATTCAATTCATATTTCATGATTCAATTCATGATTCATGATTCAATTCATTATTCATGATTCTATTCACGATTTATGATTCAATTCATTATTCGATTCCTGATTCAATTCATATTTCATGATTCAATTCATGATTCATGATTCATGATTCAATTCATTATTCATGATTCTATTCATGATTTATGATTCAATTCATGATTCAATGCATGATTCATGATTCGATTCATGATTCAATTCATGATTCATGATTTGATTCATGATTCTTGATTCATGATTCAATTCATGATTCATGATTCATGATTCATGATTCAATTCATGATTCATGATTCAATTCATGATTCATGATTCATGATTCATTATTCATGATTCGATTCATGATTCATGATTCATGATTCAATACATGATTCATGATTCAATTCATGATTCATTATTCATGATTCAATTCATGATTCATGATTCAATTCATGATTCAATTCATGATTCATAATTCAATTCATGATTCATTATTTGATTCATGATTCATGATTCAATTTATGATTCATGATTCATGATTCAATTCATGATTCATGATTCAATTCATGATTCATGATTCATTTTTCATGATTCATGATTCAATTCATGATTCATGATTCAATGTATGATTCATGATTCATGATTCATGACTCAATTCATGATTCTATTCAGGATTCAATTCATGATTCATGATTCGATTCATGATTCATGATTCAATTCATGATTCATGATTCGAATTATGATTCATGATTCATGATTCAATTCATGATTCAATTCATGATTCATGATTCAATTCATGATTCATGATTCATTATTCATGATTCGATTCATGATTCATGATTTAATTCATGATTTATGATTCATGATTCAATTCATGATTCATGATTCATGATTCGATTCATGATTCATGATTCATGATTAATGATTTGATTCATGATTCATGATTTATGATTCAATTCATAATTCATGATTCATGATTCATGATTCGATTCATGATTCATGATTCATGATTAATGATTTGATTCATGATTCATGATTTATGATTCAATTCATGATTCATGATTCATGATTTATGATTTGATTCATGATTCATGATTTATGATTCAATTCATGATTCATGATTCAATTCATGATTCAATTCATGATTCATGATTCAATTCATGATTCATGATTCAATTCATGATTCATGATTCAAATCATGATTCATGACTCAATTCATGATTCGATTCATGATTCAATTCATGATTCATGATTCATGATTCAATTCATGATTCAATTCATGATTCATGATTCCTGATTCAATTCATATTTCATGATTCAATTCATGATTCATGAGTCATGATTCAATTCATTATTCATGATTCTATTCATGATTTATGATTCAATTCATAATTCAATTCATGATTCATGATTCGATTCATGATTCATGATTCATGATTCATGATTCATGATTCATGATTCAAGATTCAATTCATGATTCATGATTCAATTCATGATTCCTGATTCAATTCATGATTTATAATTCGATTCATGATTCTTGATTCATGATTTGATTAATGATTCATGATTCATGATTCAATTCATGATTCATGATTCATGATTCATTATTCATGATTCGATTCATGATTCATGATTCATGATTTGATTCATTATTCATGATTCGATTCATGATTCATGATTCATGATTCAATTCATGATTCATGATTCATGATTCGATTCATGATTCATGATTCATGTTTTGATTCATGATTCATGATTCAATTCATGATTCATGATTCATGATTCAATTCATGATTCATGATTCAATTCATGATTCGATTCCTGATTCAATTCATATTTCATGATTCAATTCATGATTCATGATTCATGATTCAATTCATTATTCATGATTCTATTCACGATTTATGATTCAATTCATGATTCGATTCCTGATTCAATTCATATTTCATGATTCAATTCATGATTCATGATTCATGATTCAATTCATTATTCATTATTCTATTCATGATTCATGATTCATGATTCATTATTCATGATTCGATTCATGATTCATGATTCATGATTCAATTCATGATTCATGATTCAATTCATGATTCATGATTCATGATTCAATTCATGATTCATGATTCAATTCATGATTGAGTTCATGATTCATTATTCATAATTCAATTCATGATTCATTATTTGATTCATGATTCATGATTCAATTTATGATTCATGATTCATGATTCATGATTCAATTCATGATTCATGATTCATGATTCAATTCATGATTCATGATTCATTATTCATGATTCATGATTCAATTCATGATTCATAATTCATGATTCATGATTCAATTCATGATTCATGATTCAATTCATGATTCATGATTCAATGTATGATTCATGATTCATGATTCATGACTCAATTCATGATTCGATTCATGATTCAATTCATGATTCGATTCATGATTCAATTCATGATTCATGATTCGATTTATGAATCATGATTCATGATTCAATTCATGATTCATGATTCTATTCATGATTTATGATTCAATTCATTATTTAATTAATGATTCATGATTCGATTCATGATTCATGATTCGATTCATGATTCATGATTCAATTCATGATTCATGATTCATGATTCATGATTCATGATTTGATTCATGATTCTTAATTCATGATTCGATTCATGATTCATGATTCATGATTCAATTCATCATTCATGATTCATGATTCAATTCATGATTCATGATTCAATTCATGATTCAATTCATGATTCATTATTCATAATTCAATTCATGATTCATTATTTGATTCATGATTCATGATTAAATTCATGATTCATGATTCATGATTCAATTCATTATTCATGATTCTATTCATGATTTATGATTCAATTCATTATTTAATTCATGATTCATGATTCGATTCATGATTCATGATTCAATTCATGATTCATGATTCAATTCATGATTCATGATTCATGATTCATGATTCATGATTTGATTCATGATTCTTAATTCATGATTCGATTCATGATTCATGATTCATGATTCAATTCATCATTCATGATTCATGATTCAATTCATGATTCATGATTCAATTCATGATTCAATTCATGATTCATTATTCATAATTCAAGTCATGATTCATTATTTGATTCATGATTCATGATTCAATTTATGATTAATGATTCATGATTCAATTCATGATTCATGATTCATGATTCCATTCATGATTCATGATTCATGATTCATGATTCATGATTCAATTCATGATTCATAATTCATGATTCATGATTCAATTCATGATTCAATTCATGATTCAATTCAGTATTCTATTCATGATTCAATTCATGATTCATGATTCAATTCATGATTCAATTCATGATTCATTATTCATAATTCAATTCATGATTCATTATTTGATTCATGATTCATGATTCAATTTATGATTCATGATTCATGATTCATGATTCAATTCATGATTCATGATTCATGATTCAATTCATGATTCATGATTCATGATTCATGATTCAATTCATGATTCATAATTCATGATTCATGATTCAATTCATGATTCATGATTCAATTCATGATTCATGATTCAATGTATGATTCATGATTCATGATTCATGACTCAATTCATGATTCGATTCATGATTCAATTCATGATTCGATTCATGATTCAATTCATGATTCATGATTCGATTTATGAATCATGATTCATGATTCAATTCATGATTCATGATTCTATTCATGATTTATGATTCAATTCATTATTTAATTCATGATTCATGATTCGATTCATGATTCATGATTCGATTCATGATTCATGATTCAATTCATGATTCATGATTCATGATTCATGATTCATGATTCATGATTTGATTCATGATTCTTAATTCATGATTCGATTCATGATTCATGATTCATGATTCAATTCATCATTCATGATTCATGATTCAATTCATGATTCATGATTCAATTCATGATTCAATTCATGATTCATTATTCATAATTCAATTCATGATTCATTATTTGATTCATGATTCATGATTAAATTCATGATTCATGATTCATGATTCAATTCATTATTCATGATTCTATTCATGATTTATGATTCAATTCATTATTTAATTCATGATTCATGATTCGATTCATGATTCATGATTCGATTCATGATTCATGATTCAATTCATGATTCATGATTCATGATTCATGATTCATGATTTGATTCATGATTCTTAATTCATGATTCGATTCATGATTCATGATTCATGATTCAATTCATCATTCATGATTCATGATTCAATTCATGATTCATGATTCATGATTCAATTCATGATTCATGATTCATGATTCATGATTCAATTCATGATTCATAATTCATGATTCATGATTCAATTCATGATTCAATTCATGATTCAATTCAGTATTCTATTCATGATTCAATTCATGATTCATGATTCGATTTATGAATCATGATTCATGATTCAATTCATGATTCAATTCCTGATTCAATTCATGATTTATGATTAAATTCATGAGTCATGATTCATGATTCAATTCATTATTCATGATTCTATTCATGATTTATGATTCAATTCATGATTTAATTCATGATTCATGATTCGATTCATGATTCATGATTCGAATTATGATTCATGATTCATGATTCAATTCATGATTCATGATTCATGATTCATGATTCATGATTTGATTCATGATTCATGATTCGATTCATGATTCATGATTCATGATTCAATTCATCATTCATGATTCATGATTCAATTCATGATTCATGATTCATGATTCATGATTCAAGATTCAATTCATGATTCATGATTCAATTCATGATTCATGATTAATGATTAATGATTCAATTCATGATTCATGATTCAATTCATGATTCATGATTCTATTCATGATTTATGATTCAATTCATTATTTAATTCATGATTCATGATTCGATTCATGATTCATGATTCGATTCATGATTCATGATTCAATTCATGATTCATGATTCATGATTCATGATTCATGATTTGATTCATGATTCTTAATTCATGATTCGATTCATGATTCATGATTCATGATTCAATTCATCATTCATGATTCATGATTCAATTCATGATTCATGATTCAATTCATGATTCAATTCATGATTCATTATTCATAATTCAATTCATGATTCATTATTTGATTCATGATTCATGATTAAATTCATGATTCATGATTCATGATTCAATTCATTATTCATGATTCTATTCATGATTTATGATTCAATTCATTATTTAATTCATGATTCATGATTCGATTCATGATTCATGATTCGATTCATGATTCATGATTCAATTCATGATTCATGATTCATGATTCATGATTCATGATTTGATTCATGATTCTTAATTCATGATTCGATTCATGATTCATGATTCATGATTCAATTCATCATTCATGATTCAATTCATCATTCATGATTCATGATTCAATTCATGATTCATGATTCATGATTCAATTCATGATTCATGATTCATGATTCATGATTCAATTCATGATTCATAATTCATGATTCATGATTCAATTCATGATTCAATTCATGATTCAATTCAGTATTCTATTCATGATTCAATTCATGATTCATGATTCGATTTATGAATCATGATTCATGATTCAATTCATGATTCAATTCCTGATTCAATTCATGATTTATGATTAAATTCATGAGTCATGATTCATGATTCAATTCATTATTCATGATTCTATTCATGATTTATGATTCAATTCATGATTTAATTCATGATTCATGATTCGATTCATGATTCATGATTCGAATTATGATTCATGATTCATGATTCAATTCATGATTCATGATTCATGATTCATGATTTGATTCATGATTCTTGATTCATGATTCGATTCATGATTCATGATTCGATTCATGATTCATGATTCATGATTCAATTCATCATTCATGATTCATGATTCAATTCATGATTCATGATTCATGATTCATGATTCAAGATTCAATTCATGATTCATGATTCAATTCATGATTCATGATTAATGATTAATGATTCAATTCATGATTCATGATTCAATTCATGATTCATGATTCAATTCATGATTCATGATTCATGATTCAATTCATGATTTATAATTCATGATTCATGATTCATGATTCAATTCATGATTCATGATTCATGATTTATGATTTATGATTCGATTCATGATTCATGATTTATGATTCAATTCATGATTCATGATTCATGATTCAATTCAAGATTCATGATTCATTTCATGATTCATGATTCATGATTTATGATTTATGATTTGATTTATGATTCATGATTTATGATTCAATTCAAGATTCATGATTCATGATTCAATTCATGATTCATGATTTGATTTATGATTCATGATTCATGATTCAATTCATGATTCATGATTCATGATTCAATTCATGATTCATGATTCATGATTCAATTCATGATTCATGATTCATGATTCAATTCATGATTCGATTCATGATTCTTGATTCATGATTCATGATTTGATTAATGATTCATGATTCATGATTCAATTCATGATTTATGATTCATGATTCATTATTCATGATTCGATTCATGATTCATGATTCGATTCATGATTCATGATTCAATTTATGATTCTTGATTCATGATTCAAGATTCAATTCATGATTCATGATTCGGTTCATGATTCTTGATTCATGATTCATGATTCGATTCATGATTCATGATTCGATTCATGATTCATGATTCATGATTCAATTCATGATTCATGATTCATGATTCATTATTCCTGATTCGATTCATGATTCATGATTCATGATTCAATTCATGATTCATGATTCAATTCATAATTCATGAGTCGAGTCATGATTCATGATTCATGATTCAATTCATGATTCATGATTCAATTCATAATTCATGATTCATGATTCATGATTCATGATTCAATTCATGATTCAATTCATGATTCATTATTCATAATTCAATTCATGATTCATGATTTGATTCATGATTCATGATTCAATTTATGATTCATAATTCATGATTCATGATTCAATTAATGATTCGTGATTCATTGTATGATTCATGATTCATGATTCAATTAATGATTCATGATTTAAATCATGATTCATGACTCAATTCATGATTCATGACTCAATTCATGATTCAATTCATGATTCAATTCATGATTCATGATTCGATTTATGAATCATGATTCATGATTCAATTCATGATTCATGATTCAATTCATGATTCGATTCCTGATTCAATTCATGATTCATGATTCAATTCATTATTCATGATTCTATTCATGATTTATGATTCAATTCATGATTCATGATTTGATTCATGATTCATGATTCGATTCATGATTCATGATTCATGATTCGATTCATGATTCATGATTCATGATTCAATTCATGATTCATGATTCATGATTTGATTCATGATTCTTGATTCATGATTCGATTCATGATTCATGATTCAATTCATGATTCATGATTCATGATTTAATTCATGATTCATGATTCATGATTCATGATTCAAGATTCAATTCATGATTCATGATTCAATTCATGATTCATGATTCATGATTAATGATTCAATTCATGATTCATGATTCATGATTCAATTCATGATTCATGATTCGATTCATGATTCATGATTCAATTCATGATTCATGATTTATGATTCAATTCATCATTCATGATTCATGATTCAATTCATGATTCATAATTCATGATTCATGATTCATGATTTGATTCATGATTCATGATTCAATTCATGATTCATGATTCAATTCATGATTCAAGATTCATGATTCATGATTCTTGATTTATGATTCGATTCATGATTCATGATTCAATTAATGATTCATGATTCATGATTCAATTCATGATTCATGATTTAATTCATGATTAATGATTCATGATTCATGATTCATGATTCATGATTCATGATTAATGATTCATGATTCGATTCATGATTCATGATTTAATTCATGATTCATGATTCATGATTCAATTCATGATTCATGATTCATGATTCAATTAATGATTCATGATTCATGATTCGAATCCTGATTCAATTCATGATTCATGATTCGATTTATGATTCATGATTCATGATTTAATTCATGATTCATGATTCATGATTTAACTCATGATTCATGATTCAATTCATGATTCATGATTCATGATTCATGATTTGATTCATGATTCATGATTCATGATTAATGATTCATGATTCGATTCATGATTAATGATTCATGATTTAATTCATGATTCATGATTCATGATTCAATTCATGATTCATGATTCAATTCATGATTCATGATTCATGATTCATAATTTGATTCATGATTTATGATTCAATTCATAATTCATGATTTATGATTCAATTCATGATTCATGATTCATGATTCAATTCATGATTCAATTCATGATTCATGATTCAATTCATGATTCATGATTCATGATTCAATTCATTATTCATGATTCTATTCATGATTTATGATTCAATTCATGATTCAATTCATGATTCATGATTCGATTCATGATTCATGATTCAATTCATGATTCATGATTCATGATTCAATTCATGATTCATGATTCATGATTCATGATTCAAGATTCAATTCATTATTCATAATTCAATTCATTATTCATAATTCAATTCATGATTCATTATTTGATTCATGATTCATGATTCAATTTATGATTCATGATTCATGATTCAATTCATGATTCATGATTCATGATTCAATTCATGATTCATGATTCATTATTCATGATTCATGATTCAATTCATGATTCATAATTCATGATTCATGATTCAATGTATGATTTATGATTCATGATTCATGACTCAATTCATGATTCGATTCATGATTCAATTCATGATTCGATTCATGATTCAATTCATGATTCATGATTCGATTTATGAATCATGATTCATGATTCAATTCATGATTCATGATTTAATTCATGATTCATGATTCAATTCATGATTCAATTCCTGATTCAATTCATGATTTATGATTAAATTCATGATTCATGATTCAATTCATTATTCATGATTCTATTCATGATTTATGATTCAATTCATGATTTAATTCATGATTCATGATTCGATTCATCATTCATGATTCGATTCATGATTCATGATTCAATTCATGATTCATGATTTGATTCATGATTCTTGATTCATGATTCGATTCATGATTCATGATTCATGATTCAATTCATCATTCATGATTCATGATTCAATTCATGATTCATGATTCAATTCATGATTCAATTCATGATTCATTATTCATAATTCAATTCATGATTCATTATTTGATTCATGATTCATTATTCAATTTATGATTCATGATTCATGATTCAATTCATGATTCATGATTCATGATTCAATTCATGATTCATGATTCACGATTCATGATTCATGATTCAATTCATGATTCATGATTCATGATTCAATTCATGATTCATGATTCAATGTATGATTCATGATTCATGATTCAATTCATGATTCATGATTCAATTCATGATTCATGATTCAATTCATTATTCATTATTCTATTCATGATTTATGATTCAATTCATGATTTAATTCATGATTCAATTCATGATTCATGATTCGATTTATGAATCATGATTCATAATTCAATTCATGATTCAATTCCTGAATCAATTCATGATTTATGATTAAATTCATGATTCATGATTCATGATTCAATTCATTATTCATAATTCTATTCATGATTTATGATTCAATTCATGATTTAATTCATGATTCATGATTCGATTCATGATTCATGATTCGATTAATGATTCATGATTCATGATTCAATTCATGATTCATGATTCATGATTTGATTCATGATTCTTGATTCATGATTCGATTCATGATTCATGATTCATGATTCAATTCATCATTCATGATTCATGATTCAATTCATGATTCATGATTTATGATTCATGATTCATGATTCAATTCATGATTCATGATTCAATTCATTATTCATGATTCTATTCATGATTTATGATTTAATTCATGATTCAATTCATGATTCAATTCATGATTCATGATTTGATTTATGAATCATGATTCATGATTCAATTCATGATTCAATTCCTGATTCAATTCATGATTTATGATTATATTCATGATTCATGATTCATGATTCAATTCATTATTCATAATTATATTCATGATTTATGATTCAATTCATGATTTAATTCATGATTCATGATTCGATTCATGATTCATGATTCGATTCATGATTCATGATTCATGATTCAATTCATGTTTCATGATTCATGATTCATGATTCATGATTTGATTCATGATTCTTGATTCATGATTCGATTCATGATTCATGATTTAATTCATCATTCATGATTCATGATTCAATTCATCATTCATGATTCATGATTCATGATTCAAGATTCAATTCATGATTCATGATTCAATTCATGATTCATGATTCAATTCATGATTCGATTCATGATTCATGATTCATGATTCAATTCATGATTCATGATTTATGATTCAATTCATGATTCATGATTCATGATTCATGATTCAATTCATGATTCATAATTCATGATTCATGATTCATGATTCAATTCATGATTCATGATTCATGATTTATGATTTATGATTCGATTCATGATTCATGATTTATGATTCAATTCATGATTCATGATTCATGATTCAATTCAAGATTCATGATTCATTTCATGATTCATGATTCAAGATTCATGATTCATGATTCAATTCATGATTCATGATTTGATTTATGATTCATGATTCATGATTCAATTCATGATTCATGATTCATGATTCATGATTTAATTCATGATTCATGATTCATGATTCAATTCATGATTCATGATTCATGATTCAATTCATGATTCAATTCATGATTCTTGATTCATGATTCAATTCATGATTCATGATTCGATTCATGATTCTTGATTCATGATTCATTATTCATGATTCGATTCATGATTCATGATTCGATTCATGATTCATGATTCAATTTATGATTCTTGATTCATGATTCAAGATTCAATTCATGATTCATGATTCGGTTCATGATTCTTGATTCATGATTCATGATTCGATTCATGATTCATGATTCATGATTTGATTAATGATTCATGATTCATGATTCAATTCATGATTTATGATTCATGATTCATTATTCATGATTCGATTCATGATTCATGATTCGATTCATGATTCATGATTCAATTCATGATTCTTGATTCAATTCATAATTCATGAGTCGATTCATGATTCATGATTCAATTCATGATTCATGATTCAATTCATAATTCATGATTCATGATTCATGATTCATGATTCAATTCATGATTCAATTCATGATTCATTATTCATAATTCAATTCATGATTCATGATTTGATTCATGATTTATGATTCAATTTATGATTCATAATTCATGATGCATGATTCAATTCATGATTCATGATTCAATTCATGATTCGATTCCTGATTCAATTCATGATTCATGATTCAATTCATTATTCATGATTCTATTCATGATTTATGATTCAATTCATGATTCATGATTTGATTCATGATTCATGATTCGATTCATGATTCATGATTTAATTCATGATTCATGATTCATGATTCATGATTCAAGATTCAATTCATGATTCATGATTCAATTCATGATTCATGATTCATGATTTATGATTCAATTCATGATTCATGATTCATGATTCAATTCATGATTCATGATTCGATTCATGATTCATGATTCAATTCATGATTCATGATTTATGATTCAATTCATCATTCATGATTCATGATTCAATTCATGATTCATAATTCATGATTCATGATTCATGATTTGATTCATGATTCATGATTCAATTCATGATTCATGATTCATGATTCAATTCATGATTCAATTCATGATTCTTGATTCATGATTCATGATTCAATTCATGATTCATGATTCGATTCATGATTCTTGATTCATGATTCATGATTTGATTAATGATTCATGATTCATGATTCAATTCATGATTTATGATTCATGATTCATTATTCATGATTCGATTCATGATTCATGATTCGATTCATGATTCATGATTCAATTTATGATTCTTGATTCATGATTCAAGATTCAATTCATGATTCATGATTCGGTTCATGATTCTTGATTCATGATTCATGATTCGATTCATGATTCATGATTCATGATTCAATTCATGATTCATGATTCATTATTCATGATTCGATTCATGATTCATGATTCAATTCATGATTCATGATTCAATTCATAATTCATGAGTCGATTCATGATTCATGATTCATGATTCAATTCATGATTCATGATTCAATTCATAATTCATGATTCATGATTCATGATTCATGATTCAATTCATGATTCAATTCATGATTCATTATTCATAATTCAATTCATGATTCATGATTTGATTCATGATTCATGATTCAATTTATGATTCATAATTCATGATTCATGATTCAATTCATGATTCATGATTCATTGTATGATTCATGATTCATGATTCATTATTCATGATTCATGATTCAATTCATGATTCATAATTCATGATTTGATTCATGATTCAATTCATGATTTATGATTCAATTCATGATTCATGATTTAAATCATGATTCATGACTCAATTCATGATTCGATTCATGATTCAATTCATGATTCATGATTCGATTTATGAATCATGATTCATGATTCAATTCATGATTCATGATTCAATTCATGATTCATGATTCTATTCATGATTTATGATTCAATTCATGATTCATGATTTGATTCATGATTCATGATTCGATTCATGATTCATGATTCATGATTCATGATTCAATTCATGATTCATGATTCATGATTTGATTCATGATTCTTGATTCATGATTCGATTCATGATTCATGATTCAATTCATGATTCATGATTCATGATTTAATTCATGATTCATGATTCATGATTCATGATTCAAGATTCAATTCATGATTCATGATTCAATTCATGATTCATGATTAATGATTCAATTCATGATTCATGATTCATGATTCAATTCATGATTCATGATTCGATTCATGATTCATGATTCAATTCATGATTCATGATTTATGATTCAATTCATCATTCATGATTCATGATTCAATTCATGATTCATAATTCATGATTCATGATTTGATTCATGATTCATGATTCAATTCATGATTCAAGATTCATGATTCATGATTCTTGATTTATGATTCGATTCATGATTCATGATTCAATTAATGATTCATGATTCATGATTCAATTCATGATTCATGATTCATGATTTAATTCATGATTAATGATTCATGATTCATGATTCATGATTCATGATTCATGATTAATGATTCATGATTCGATTCATGATTCATGATTTAATTCATGATTCATGATTCATGATTCAATTCATGATTCATGATTCATGATTCAATTAATGATTCATGATTCATGATTCGAATTCTGATTCAATTCATGATTCATGATTCGATTTATGATTCATGATTCATGATTTAATTCATGATTCATGATTCATGATTTAACTCATGATTCATGATTCAATTCATGATTCATGATTCATGATTTGATTCATGATTCATGATTCATGATTAATGATTCATGATTCGATTCATGATTAATGATTCATGATTTAATTCATGATTCATGATTCATGATTCAATTCATGATTCATGATTCAATTCATGATTCATGATTCATGATTCATAATTTGATTCATGATTTATGATTCAATTCATAATTCATGATTCATGATTCGATTCATGATTCATGATTCATGACTCAATTCATGATTCATGATTCATGATTCATGATTCATGATTCATGATTCGATTCATGATTCATGATTTATGATTCAATTCATGATTCATGATTCATTATTCAATTCATGATTCAATTCATGATTCATGATTCAATTCATGATTCATGATTCAATTCATGATTCATGATTCATGATTCAATTCATTATTCATGATTCTATTCATGATTTATGATTCAATTCATGATTCAATTCATGATTCATGATTCGATTCATGATTCATGATTCAATTCATGATTCATGATTCATGATTCAATTCATGATTCATGATTCAATTCATTATTCATAATTCAATTCATTATTCATAATTCAATTCATGATTCATTATTTGATTCATGATTCATGATTCAATTTATGATTCATGAATCATGATTCAATTCATGATTCATGATTCATGATTCAATTCATGATTCATGATTCATTATTCATGATTCATGATTCAATTCATGATTCATAATTCATGATTCATGATTCAATGTATGATTTATGATTCATGATTCAATTCATGATTCATGATTCGATTTATGAATCATGATTTATGATTCAATTCATGATTCATGATTTAATTCATGATTCATGATTCAATTCATGATTCAATTCCTGATTCAATTCATGATTTATGATTAAATTCATGATTCATGATTCATGATTCAATTCATTATTCATGATTCTATTCATGATTTATGATTCAATTCATGATTTAATTCATGATTCATGATTCGATTCATCATTCATGATTCGATTCATGATTCATGATTCATGATTTGATTCATGATTCTTGATTCATGATTCAATTCATGATTCATGATTCATGATTCAATTCATCATTCATGATTCATGATTCAATTCATGATTCATGATTCAATTCATGATTCAATTCATGATTCATTATTCATAATTCAATTCATGATTCATTATTTGATTCATGATTCATGATTCAATTTATGATTCATGATTCATGATTCAATTCATGATTCATGATTCATGATTCAATTCATAATTCATGATTCACGATTCATGATTCATGATTCAATTCATGATTCATGATTCATGATTCAATTCATGATTCATGATTCAATGTATGATTCATGATTCATGATTCAATTCATGATTCATGATTCAATTCATTATTCATTATTCTATTCATGATTTATGATTCAATTCATGATTTAATTCATGATTCAATTCATGATTCATGATTCGATTTATGAATCATGATTCATAATTCAATTCATGATTCAATTCCTGAATCAATTCATGATTTATGATTAAATTCATGATTCATGATTCATGATTCAATTCATTATTCATAATTCTATTCATGATTTATGATTCAATTCAATTCATGATTTAATTCATGATTCATGATTCGATTCATGATTCATGATTCGATTCATGATTCATGATTCAATTCATGATTCATGATTCATGATTCATGATTCATGATTTGATTCATGATTCTTGATTCATGATTCGATTCATGATTCATGATTCATGATTCAATTCATCATTCATGATTCATGATTCAATTCATGATTCATGATTTATGATTCAAGATTCATGATTCAATTCATGATTCATGATTCAATTCATTATTCATGATTCTATTCATGATTTATGATTCAATTCATGATTCAATTCATGATTCAATTCATGATTCATGATTCGATTTATGAATCATGATTCATGATTCAATTCATGATTCAATTCCTGATTCAATTCATGATTTATGATTAAATTCATAATTCATGATTCATGATTCAATTCATTATTCATAATTATATTCATGATTTATGATTCAATTCATGATTTAATTCATGATTCATGATTCGATTCATGATTCATGATTCGATTCATGATTCATGATTCATGATTCAATTCATGATTCATGATTCATGATTTGATTCATGATTCTTGATTCATGATTCGATTCATGATTCATGATTCAATTCATCATTCATGATTCATGATTCAATTCATCATTCATGATTCATGATTCATGATTCAAGATTCAATTCATGATTCATGATTCAATTCATGATTCATGATTAATGATTAATGATTCAATTCATGATTCATGATTCAATTCATGATTCATGATTCGATTCATGATTCATGATTCATGATTCAATTCATGATTCATGATTTATGATTCAATTCATGATTCATGATTCATGATTCATGATTCATGATTCAATTCATGATTCATAATTCATGATTCATGATTCATGATTCAATTCATGATTCATGATTCATGATTTATGATTTATGATTCGATTCATGATTCATGATTTATGATTCAATTCATGATTCATGATTCATGATTCAATTCAAGATTCATGATTCATTTCATGATTCATGATTCAAGATTCATGATTCATGATTCAATTCATGATTCATGATTTGATTTATGATTCATGATTCATGATTCAATTCATGATTCATGATTCATGATTCATGATTCAATTCATGATTCATGATTCATGATTCAATTCATGATTCATGATTCATGATTCAATTCATGATTCAATTCATGATTCTTGATTCATGATTCAATTCATGATTCATGATTCGATTCATGATTCTTGATTCATGATTCATGATTTGATTAATGATTCATGATTCATGATTCAATTTATGATTCTTGATTCATGATTCAAGATTCAATTCATGATTCATGATTCGGTTCATGATTCTTGATTCATGATTCATGATTCGATTCATGATTCATGATTCGATTCATGATTCATGATTCAATTCATGATTCTTGATTCAATTCATAATTCATGAGTCGATTCATGATTCATGATTCATGATTCAATTCATGATTCATGATTCAATTCATAATTCATGATTCATGATTCATGATTCATGATTCAATTCATGATTCAATTCATGATTCATTATTCATAATTCAATTCATGATTCATGATTTGATTCATGATTCATGATTCAATTTATGATTCATAATTCATGATTCATGATTCAATTCATGATTCATGATTCAATTCATGATTCGATTCCTGATTCAATTCATGATTCATGATTCAATTCATTATTCATGATTCTATTCATGATTTATAATTCAATTCATGATTCATGATTTGATTCATGATTCATGATTCGATTCATGATTCATGGTTTAATTCATGATTCATGATTCATGATTCATGATTCAAGATTCAATTCATGATTCATGATTCAATTCATGATTCATGATTCATGATTTATGATTCAATTCATGATTCATGATTCATGATTCAATTCATGATTCATGATTCGATTCATGATTCATGATTCAATTCATGATTCATGATTTATGATTCAATTCATCATTCATGATTCATGATTCAATTCATGATTCATAATTCATGATTCATGATTCATGATTTGATTCATGATTCATGATTCAATTCATGATTCATGATTCATGATTCATGATTCTTGATTTATGATTCGATTCATGATTCATGATTCAATTCATGATTCATGATTCAATTCATGATTCATGATTCATGATTAATGATTCAATTCATGATTCATGATTCATGATTCAATTCATGATTCATGATTCGATTCATGATTCATGATTCAATTCATGATTCATGATTTATGATTCAATTCATCATTCATGATTCATGATTCAATTCATGATTCATAATTCATGATTCATGATTCATGATTTGATTCATGATTCATGATTCAATTCATGATTCATGATTCATGATTCATGATTCTTTATTTATGATTCGATTCATGATTCATGATTCAATTAATGATTCATGATTCATGATTCAATGTATGATTCATGATTCATGATTTAATTCATGATTCATGATTCAATTCATTATTCATGATTCTGTTCATGATTTATGATTCAATTCATGATTCAATTCATGATTCAATTCATGATTCATGATTCATGATTATAGATTTGATTCATGATTCATGATTCAATTCATGATTCATGATTCATGATTAATGATTCATGATTTATGATTCAATTCATAATTCATGATTCAGGATTTGATTCATGATTCATGATTCATGATTCGATTCATGATTCATTATTTATGATTTGATTCATGATTCATGATTCATGATTCATGATTCAATTCATGATTCATGATTCAATTCATGATTCATGATTCAATGTATGATTCATGATTCATGATTCAATTCATGATTCATGATTCAATTCATTATTCATGATTCTATTCATGATTTATGATTCAATTCATGATTCAATTCATGATTCAATTCATGATTCATGATTCGATTTATGAATCATGATTCATGATTCAATTCATGATTCAATTCCTGATTCAATTCATGATTTATGATTAAATTCATGATTCATGATTCATGATTCAATTTATTATTCATAATTCTATTCATGATTTATGATTCAATTCATGATTTAATTCATGATTCATGATTTGATTCATGATTCATGATTCGATTCATGATTCATGATTCATGATTCAATTCATGATTCATGATTCATGATTCATGATTCATGATTTGATTCATGATTCTTGATTCATGATTTGATTCATGATTCATGATTCATGATTCAATTCATCATTCATGATTCATGATTCAATTCATGATTCATGATTCATGATTCATGATTCAAGATTCAATTCATGATTCATGATTCAATTCATGATTCATGATTAATGATTAATGATTCAATTCATGATTCATGATTCAATTCATGATTCATGATTCGATTCATGATTCATGATTCAATTCATGATTCATGATTTATGATTCAATTCATGATTCATGATTCATGATTCATGATTCATGATTCAATTCATGATTCATAATTCATGATTCATGATTCATGATTAAATTCATGATTCATGATTCATGATTTATGATTTATGATTCGATTCATGATTCATGATTTATGATTCAATTCATGATTCATGATTCAATTCAAGATTCATGATTCATTTCATGATTCATGATTCAAGATTCATGATTCATGATTCAATTCATGATTCATGATTTGATTTATGATTCATGATTCATGATTCAATTCATGATTCATGATTCATGATTCATGATTCAATTCATGATTCATGATTCATGATTCAATTCATGATTCATGATTCATGATTCAATTCATGATTCAATTCATGATTCTTGATTCATGATTCAATTCATGATTCATGATTCGATTCATGATTCTTGATTCATGATTCATGATTTGATTAATGATTCATGATTCATGATTTAATTCATGATTTATGATTCATGATTCATTATTCATGATTCGATTCATGATTCATGATTCGATTCATGATTCATGATTCAATTTATGATTCTTGATTCATGATTCAAGATTCAATTCATAATTCATGATTCGGTTCATGATTCTTGATTCATGATTCATGATTCGATTCATGATTCATGATTCATGATTCATGATTCAATTCATGATTCATGATTCATGATTCATTATTCATGATTCGATTCATGATTCATGATTCAATTCATGATTCATGATTCAATTCATAATTCATGAGTCGATTCATGATTCATGATTCATGATTCAATTCATGATTCATGATTCAATTCATAATTCATGATTCATGATTCATGATTCATGATTCATGATTCAATTCATGATTCAATTCATGATTCATTATTCATAATTCAATTCATGATTCATGATTTGATTCATGATTCATGATTCAATTTATGATTCATAATTCATGATTCATGATTCAATTCATGATTCATGATTCAATTCATGATTCATGATTCAATTCATGATTGAATTCATGATTCGATTCCTGATTCAATTCATGATTCATGATTCAATTCATTATTCATGATTCTATTCATGATTTATGATTCAATTCATGATTCATGATTTGATTCATGATTCATGATTCGATTCATGATTCATGATTCATGATTCAATTCATGATTCATGATTCATGATTTGATTCATGATTCTTGATTCATGATTCGATTCATGATTCATGATTCAATTCATGATTCATGATTCATGATTTAATTCATGATTCATGATTCATGATTCATGATTCAAGATTCAATTCATGATTCATGATTCAATTCATGATTCATGATTCATGATTAATGATTCAATTCATGATTCATGATTCATGATTCAATTCATGATTCATGATTCGATTCATGATTCATGATTCAATTCATGATTCATGATTCATGATTAATGATCCAATTCATGATTCATGATTCATGATTCAATTCATGATTCATGATTCAATTCATGATTCATGATTCAATTCATGATTCATGATTTATGATTCAATTCATCATTCATGATTCATGATTCAATTCATGATTCATAATTCATGATTCATGATTTGATTCATGATTCATGATTCAATTCATGATTCATGATTCATGATTCTTGATTTATGATTCGATTCATGATTCATGATTCAATTAATGATTCATGATTCATGATTCAATTCATGATTCATGATTCATGATTTAATTCATGATTAATGATTCATGATTCATGATTCATGATTCATGATTAATGATTCATGATTTGATTCATGATTCATGATTTAATTCATGATTCATGATTCATGATTCAATTCATGATTCATGATTCATGATTCATGATTCAATTAATGATTCATGATTCATGATTCGAATCCTGATTCAATTCATGATTCATGATTCGATTTATGATTCATGATTCATGATTTAATTCATGATTCATGATTCATGATTTAACTCATGATTCATGATTCAATTCATGATTCATGATTCATGATTCATGATTCATGATTTGATTCATGATTCATGATTCATGATTAATGATTCATGATTCATGATTCATGATTCATGATTCATGATTCATGATTTAATTCATGATTCATGATTCATGATTCAATTCATGATTCATGATTCAATTCATGATTCATGATTTATGATTCAATTCATGATTCATGATTCATGATTCATGATTCATGATTCATGATTCATGATTCAATTCATGATTCATAATTCATGATTCATGATTCATGATTAAATTCATGATTCATGATTCATGATTTATGATTTATGATTCGATTCATGATTCATGATTTATGATTCAATTCATGATTCATGATTTATGATTCAATTCAAGATTCATGATTCATTTCATGATTCATGATTCAAGATTCATGATTCATGATTCAATTCATGATTCATGATTTGATTTATGATTCATGATTCATGATTCAATTCATGATTCAATTCATGATTCATGATTCATGATTCATGATTCAATTCATGATTCATGATTCATGATTCAATTCATGATTCATGATTCATGATTCAATTCATGATTCAATTCATGATTCTTGATTCATGATTCAATTCATGATTCATGATTCGATTCATGATTCTTGATTCATGATTCATGATTTGATTAATGATTCATGATTCATGATTTAATTCATGATTTATGATTCATGATTCATTATTCATGATTCGATTCATGATTCATGATTCGATTCATGATTCATGATTCAATTTATGATTCTTGATTCATGATTCAAGATTCAATTCATGATTCATGATTCGGTTCATGATTCTTGATTCATGATTCATGATTCGATTCATGATTCATGATTCATGATTCATGATTCAATTCATGATTCATGATTCATGATTCATTATTCATGATTCGATTCATGATTCATGATTCAATTCATGATTCATGATTCAATTCATAATTCATGAGTCGATTCATGATTCATGATTCATGATTCAATTCATGATTCATGATTCAATTCATAATTCATGATTCATGATTCATGATTCATGATTCAATTCATGATTCAATTCATGATTCATTATTCATAATTCAATTCATGATTCATGATTTGATTCATGATTCATGATTCAATTTATGATTCATAATTCATGATTCATGATTCAATTCATGATTCATGATTCAATTCATGATTCATGATTCAATTCATGATTGAATTCATGATTCGATTCCTGATTCAATTCATGATTCATGATTCAATTCATTATTCATGATTCTATTCATGATTTATGATTGAATTCATGATTCATGATTTGATTCATGATTCATGATTCGATTCATGATTCATAATTCATGATTCAATTCATGATTCATGATTCATGATTTAATTCATGATTCATGATTCATGATTCATGATTCAAGATTCAATTCATGATTCATGATTCAATTCATGATTCATGATTTATGATTAATGATTCAATTCATGATTCATGATTCATGATTCAATTCATGATTCATGATTCGATTCATGATTCATGATTCAATTCATGATTCATGATTCATGATTCAATTCATGATTCATGATTCAATTCATGATTCATGATTCAATTCATGATTCATGATTTATGATTCAATTCATCATTCATGATTCATGATTCAATTCATGATTCATAACTCATGATTCATGATTCATGATTCATGATTAATGATTCATGATTCGATTCATGATTCATGATTTAATTCATGATTCATGATTCATGATTCTTGATTTCATGATTCAATTCATGATTCATGATTTATGATTCAATTCAAGATTCATGATTCATTTCATGATTCATGATTCAAGATTCATGATTCATGATTCAATTCATGATTCATGATTTGATTTATGATTCATGATTCATGATTCAATTCATGATTCAATTCATGATTCATGATTCATGATTCATGATTCAATTCATGATTCATGATTCATGATTCAATTCATGATTCATGATTCATGATTCAATTCATGATTCAATTCATGATTCTTGATTCATGATTCAATTCATGATTCATGATTCGATTCATGATTCTTGATTCATGATTCATGATTTGATTAATGATTCATGATTCATGATTTAATTCATGATTTATGATTCATGATTCATTATTCATGATTCGATTCATGATTCATGATTCGATTCATGATTCATGATTCAATTTATGATTCTTGATTCATGATTCAAGATTCAATTCATGATTCATGATTCGGTTCATGATTCTTGATTCATGATTCATGATTCGATTCATGATTCATGATTCATGATTCATGATTCAATTCATGATTCATGATTCATGATTCATTATTCATGATTCGATTCATGATTCATGATTCAATTCATGATTCATGATTCAATTCATAATTCATGAGTCGATTCATGATTCATGATTCATGATTCAATTCATGATTCATGATTCAATTCATAATTCATGATTCATGATTCATGATTCATGATTCAATTCATGATTCAATTCATGATTCATTATTCATAATTCAATTCATGATTCATGATTTGATTCATGATTCATGATTCAATTTATGATTCATAATTCATGATTCATGATTCAATTCATGATTCATGATTCAATTCATGATTCATGATTCAATTCATGATTGAATTCATGATTCGATTCCTGATTCAATTCATGATTCATGATTCAAATTCATTATTCATGATTCTATTCATGATTTATGATTGAATTCATGATTCATGATTTGATTCATGATTCATGATTCGATTCATGATTCATAATTCATGATTCAATTCATGATTCATGATTCATGATTTAATTCATGATTCATGATTCATGATTCATGATTCAAGATTCAATTCATGATTCATGATTCAATTCATGATTCATGATTTATGATTAATGATTCAATTCATGATTCATGATTCATGATTCAATTCATGATTCATGATTCGATTCATGATTCATGATTCAATTCATGATTCATGATTCATGATTCAATTCATGATTCATGATTCAATTCATGATTCATGATTCAATTCATGATTCATGATTTATGATTCAATTCATCATTCATGATTCATGATTCAATTCATGATTCATAACTCATGATTCATGATTCATGATTCATGATTAATGATTCATGATTCGATTCATGATTCATGATTTAATTCATGATTCATGATTCATGATTCTTGATTTATGATTTGATTCATGATTCATGATTCAATTAATGATTCATGATTCATGATTCAATTCATGATTCATGATTCATGATTTAATTCATGATTAATGATTCATGATTCATGATTCATGATTCATGATTAATGATTCATGATTCGATTCATGATTCATGATTTAATTCATGATTCATGATTCATGATTTAATTCATGATTCATGATTCATGATTTAACTCATGATTCATGATTCAATTCATGATTCATGATTCATGATTCATGATTTGATTCATGATTCATGATTCATGATTAATGATTCATGATTCGATTCATGATTCATGATTCATGATTCATGATTTATGATTTAATTCATGATTCATGATTCATGATTCAATTCATGATTCATGATTCAATTCATGATTCATGATTCATGATTCAATATTCATGATTCATGATTTATGATTCAATTCATAATTCATGATTCATGATTCGATTCATGATTCATGATTCATGACTCAATTCATGATTCATGATTCATGATTCATGATTCATGATTCGATTCATGATTCATGATTTATGATTCAATTCATGATTCATGATTCATGATTCAATTCATGATTCAATTCATGATTCATGATTCAATTCATGATTCATGATTCAATTCATGATTCATGATTCATGATTCAATTCATTATTCATGATTCTATTCATGATTTATGATTCAATTCATGATTCAATTCATGATTCATGATTTGATTCATGATTCATGATTCAATTCATGATTCATGATTCATGATTCAATTCATGATTCATGATTCATGATTCAAGATTCAATTCATGATTCATGATTCAATTCATGATTCATGATTCATGATTCATGATTAATGACTCAATTCATGATTCAATTCATGATTCATTATTCATAATTCAATTCATGATTCATGATTTGATTCATGATTCATGATTCAATTTATGATTCATAATTCATGATTCATGATTCAATTCATGATTCATGATTCAATTCATGATTCATGATTCAATTCATGATTGAATTCATGATTCGATTCCTGATTCAATTCATGATTCATGATTCAATTCATGATTCATGATTCAATTCATGATTTATGATTGAATTCATGATTCATGATTTGATTCATGATTCATGATTCGATTCATGATTCATAATTCATGATTCAATTCATGATTCATGATTCATGATTTAATTCATGATTCATGATTCATGATTCATGATTCAAGATTCAATTCATGATTCATGATTCAATTCATGATTCATGATTTATGATTAATGATTCAATTCATGATTCATGATTCATGATTCAATTCATGATTCATGATTCGATTCATGATTCATGATTCAATCATGATTCATGATTCATGATTCAATTCATGATTCATGATTCAATTCATGATTCATGATTCAATTCATGATTCATGATTTATGATTCAATTCATCATTCATGATTCATGATTCAATTCATGATTCATAACTCATGATTCATGATTCATGATTCATGATTAATGATTCATGATTCGATCATGATTCATGATTTAATTCATGATTCATGATTCATGATTCTTGATTTATGATTTGATTCATGATTCATGATTCAATTAATGATTCATGATTCATGATTCAATTCATGATTCATGATTCATGATTTAATTCATGATTAATGATTCATGATTCATGATTCATGATTCATGATTAATGATTCATGATTCGATTCATGATTCATGATTTAATTCATGATTCATGATTCATGATTTAATTCATGATTCATGATTCATGATTTAACTCATGATTCATGATTCAATTCATGATTCATGATTCATGATTCATGATTTGATTCATGATTCATGATTCATGATTAATGATTCATGATTCGATTCATGATTCATGATTCATGATTCATGATTTATGATTTAATTCATGATTCATGATTCATGATTCAATTCATGATTCATGATTCAATTCATGATTCATGATTCATGATTCAATATTCATGATTCATGATTTATGATTCAATTCATAATTCATGATTCATGATTCGATTCATGATTCATGATTCATGACTCAATTCATGATTCATGATTCATGATTCATGATTCATGATTCGATTCATGATTCATGATTTATGATTCAATTCATGATTCATGATTCATGATTCAATTCATGATTCAATTCATGATTCATGATTCAATTCATGATTCATGATTCAATTCATGATTCATGATTCATGATTCAATTCATTATTCATGATTCTATTCATGATTTATGATTCAATTCATGATTCAATTCATGATTCATGATTTGATTCATGATTCATGATTCAATTCATGATTCATGATTCATGATTCAATTCATGATTCATGATTCATGATTCAAGATTCAATTCATGATTCATGATTCAATTCATGATTCATGATTCATGATTCATGATTAATGACTCAATTCATGATTCATGATTCATGATTCAATTCATGTTTCATGATTCGATTCATGATTCATGATTCATGATTCAATTCATGATTCATGATTCATGATTCAATTCATGAGTCATGTTTCAATTCATGATTCATGATTCAAGATTCATGATTCATGATTCGATTCATGATTCATGATTCATGATTAATGATTCATGATTTGATTCATGATTCATGATTCATGATTCATGATTTAATTCATGATTCATGATTCAATTCATGATTCATGATTCATGATTCATGATTCATGATTCATGATTCATGATTCGATTCATGATTCATGATTCATGATTAATGATTCATGATTCGATTCATGATTCATGATTCATGATTCATGATTTAATTCATGATTCATGATTCATGATTCAATTCATGATTCATGATTCATGATTAATGATTTGATTCATGATTCATGATTCAATTCATGATTCATGATTCATGATTAATGATTCATGATTCATGATTCAATTCATAATTCATGATTCATGATTTGATTCATGATTCATGATTCATGATTCATGATTCATGATTCGATTCATGATTCATGATTTATGATTTGATTCATGATTCATGATTCATGATTCATGATTCAATTCATGATTCATGATTCATGATTCAATTCATGATTCATGATTCAATGTATGATTCATGATTCATGATTCAATTCATGATTCATGATTCAATTCATTATTAATGATTCTATTCATGATTTATGATTCAATTCATGATTCAATTCATGATTCATGATTCGATTCATGATTCATGATTCATGATTTATGATTCAATTCATGATTCATGATTTATGATTCAATTCATGATTCATGATTCATGATTCACGATTCAAGATTCAATTCATGATTCATGATTTAATTCATGATTCATGATTCATGATTAATGACTCAATTCATGATTCATGATTCATGATTCAATTCATGTTTCATGATTTGATTCATGATTCATGATTCATGAATCAATTCATGATCATGATTCATGCTTCAATTCATGATTCATGATTCAATTCATGATTCATGATTCAAGATTCATGATTTCAATTCATGATTCATGAATCATGATTCAATTCATGATTCATAATTCATGATTCATGATTCAATTCATGATTCATAATTCATGATTCATGATTCATGATTTGATTCATGATTCATGATTCAATTCATGATTCATGATTCATGATTCATGATTTATAATTCGAATTATGATTGATGATTCAATTAATGATTCATGATTCATGATTCAATTCATGATTCATGATTTAATTCATGATTAATGATTCATGATTCATGATTCATGATTCATGATTCGATTCATGATTCATGATTCGATTCATTAATCATGATTCATGATTAATGATTCAATTCATGATTCATGATTCATGATTCAATTCATGATTCATGATTCGATTCATGATTCATGATTTATGATTCAATTCATGATTCATGATTCATGATTCAATTCATGATTAATAATTCATGATTCATGATTCATGATTTGATTCATGATTCATGATTCAATTCATGATTCATGATTCATGATTCATGATTTATGATTCAATTCATGATTCATGATTCAATTCATGATTCATGATTTATTTCATGATTAATGATTCATGATTCATGATTCATGATTCATGATTCTATTCATGATTCATGATTCATGATTACTGATTCATGATTCGATTCATGATTCATGATTCATGATTTAATTTATGATTCATGATTCATGATTCATGATTTATGATTCATGATTCATGATTCATGATTCAATTCATGATTCATGATTCATGATTCATGATTCATGATTCAATTCATGATTCATGATTCATGAATCCTGATTTATGATTCGATTCATGATTCATGATTTATGATTCAATTCATGATTCATGATTCAATTCATGATTCATGATTCAAGATTCATGATTCATGATTCAATTCATGATTCATGATTCGATTTATGATTCATGATTCATGATTCAATTCATGATTCATGATTCAATTCATGATCCATGATTCATGATTCAATTCATGATGCATAATTCATGGATTCATGATTCAATTCATGATTTATGATTCATGATTCATGATTCATAATTTATGATTCAATTCATGATTCATCCATTCATGATTCATGATTCATGATTAAATTCATGATTCATAATTCATGATTCATGATTCAATTCATGATTCATAATTCATGATTCATGATTCATGATTTGATTCATGATTCATGATTCAATCATGATTCATGATTCATGATTCATGATTCAATTCATGATTCATGATTCATGATTCAATTCATGATTCATGATTCAATGTATGATTCATGATTCATGATTCAATTCATGATTCATGATTCAATTCATTATTAATGATTCTATTCATGATTTATGATTCAATTCATGATTCAATTCATGATTCATGATTCGATTCATGATTCATGATTCATGATTTATGATTCAATTCATGATTCATGATTTATGATTCAATTCATGATTCATGATTCATGATTCACGATTCAAGATTCAATTCATGATTCATGATTTAATTCATGATTCATGATTCATGATTCATGATTAATGACTCAATTCATGATTCATGATTCATGATTCAATTCATGTTTCATGATTCGATTCATGATTCATGATTCATGAATCAATTCATGATTCATGATTCATGCTTCAATTCATGATTCATGATTCAATTCATGATTCATGATTCAAGATTCATGATTCAATTCATGATTCATGAATCATGATTCAATTCATGATTCATAATTCATGATTCATGATTCAATTCATGATTCATAATTCATGATTCATGATTCATGATTTGATTCATGATTCATGATTCAATACATGATTCATGATTCATGATTCATGATTTATGATTCGAATTATGATTGATGATTCAATAATGATTCATGATTCATGATTCAATTCATGATTCATGATTCATGATTTAATTCATGATTAATGATTCATGATTCCATGATTCATGATTCATGATTCGATTCATGATTCATGATTCGATTCATTAATCATGATTCATGATTAATGATTCAATCATGATTCATGATTCATGATTCAATTCATGATTCATGATTCGATTCATGATTCATGATTTATGATTCAATTCATGATTCATGATTCAATTCATCATTAATAATTCATGATTCATGATTCATGATTTGATTCATGATTCATGATTCAATTCATGATTCATGATTCATGATTCATGATTCATGATTCAATTCATGATTCATGATTTATTTCATGATTAATGATTCATGATTCATGATTCATGATTCATGATTCTATTCATGATTCATGATTCATGATTACTGATTCATGATTCGATTCATGATTCATGATTCATGATTTAATTTATGATTCATGATTCATGATTCATGATTTATGATTCATGATTCATGATTCATGATTCAATTCATGATTCATGATTCATGATTCATGATTCATGATTCATGATTCAATTCATGATTCATGATTCATGAATCCTGATTTATGATTCGATTCATGATTCATGATTTATGATTCAATTCATGATTCATGATTCAATTCATGATTCATGATGATTCAAGATTCATGATTCATGATTCAATTCATGATTCATGATTCGATTTATGATACATGATTCATGATTCAATTCATGATTCATGATTCAATTCATGATCCATGATTCATGATTCAATTCATGATGCATAATTCATGATTCATGATTCAATTCATGATTTATGATTCATGATTCATGATTCATGATTCATGATTAAATTCATGATTCATAATTCATGATTCATGATTCAATTCATGATTCATAATTCATGATTCATGATTCATGATTTGATTCATGATTCATGATTCAATTCATGATTCATGATTCATGATTCATGATTCATGATTTATGATTCGATTCATGATTCATGATTCAATTAATGATTCATGATTCATGATTCAATTCATAATTCATGATTCATGATTTAATTCATGATTAATGATTCATGATTCATGATTCGATTCATGATTTATGATTCATGATTAATGATTCATGATTCGATTCATGATTCATGATTTAATTCATGATTAATGATTCATGATTCAATTCATGATTCATGATTCATGATTAATGATTTGATTCATGATTCATGATTCAATTCATGATTCATGATTCATGATTTGATTCATGATTCATGATTAATGATTTGATTCATGATTCATGATTCATGATTCAATTTATGATTCATGATTTATGATTCGATTTATGATTCATGATTTATGATTCAATTCATGATTCATGATTCATGATTCATGATTCATTTCATGATTCATGATTCAATTCATGATTCATGATTCAAGATTCATGATTCATGATTCAATTCATGATTCATGATTTGATTTATGATTCATGATTCATGATTCAATTCATGATTCATGATTCATGATTCATGATTCATGATTCCATTCATGATTCATCATTCATGATTCATGATTCAATTCATGATTCATGATTCATGATTCGAATTATGATTCATGATTCAATTAATGATTCTTGAATTATGATTCAATTCATGATTCATGATTCATGATTTAATTCATGATTAATGATTAATGATTAATGATTAATGATTCATGATTCATGATTCGATTCATGATTCATGATTCGATTCATGATTCATGATTCATGATTTAATTCATGATTCATGATTTATGATTCGAATTATGATTCATGATTCAATTAATGATTCATGATTCATGATTCAATTCATGATTCATGATTCATGATTTAATTCATGATTATTGATTAATGATTCATGATTCATGATTCATGATTCATGATTCGATTCATTAATCATGATTCATGATTAATGATTCAATTCATGATTCATGATTCATGATTCAATTCATGATTCATGATTCGATTCATGATTCATGATTTATGATTCAATTCATGATTCATGATTCATGATTCAATTCATGATTAATAATTCATGATTCATGATTCATGATTTGATTCATGATTCATGATTCAATTCATGATTCATGATTCATGATTCATGATTTATGATTCAATTCATGATTCATGATTCAATTCATGATTCATGATTTATTTCATGATTAATGATTCATGATTCATGATTCATGATTCATGATTCTATTCATGATTCATGATTCATGATTACTGATTCATGATTCGATTCATGATACATGATTCATGATTTAATTTATGATTCATGATTCATGATTCATGATTCATGATTCATGATTCATGATTCATGATTCAATTCATGATTCATGATTCATGATTCATGATTCATGATTCAATTCATGATTCATGATTCATGAATCATGATTTATGATTCGATTCATGATTCATGATTTATGATTCAATTCATGATTCATGATTCAATTCATGATTCATGATTCAAGATTCATGATTCATGATTCAATTCATGATTCATGATTCGATTTATGATTCATGATTCATGATTTCAATTCATGATTCATGATTCATGATTCAATTCATGATCCATGAATCATGATTCAATTCATGATTCATCATTCATGATTCATGATTCATGATTCAATATTTATGAGTCATGATTCATGATTCATAATTTATGATTCAATTCATGATTCATCATTCATGATTCATGATTCATGATTCAATTCATGATTCATAATTCATGATTCATGATTCAATTCATGATTCATAATTCATGATTCATGATTCATGATTTGATTCATGATTCATGATTCAATTCATGATTCATCATTCATGATTCATGATTCATGATTTATGATTCGATTCATGATTCATGATTCAATTAATGATTCATGATTCATGATTCAATTCATAATTCATGATTCATGATTTAATTCATGATTAATGATTCATGATTCATGATTCATGATTAATGATTCGATTCATGATTTATGATTCATGATTAATGATTCATGATTCGATTCATGATTCATGATTTAATTCATGATTAATGATTCATGATTCGATTCATGATTCATGATTCATGATTAATGATTTGCTTCATGATTCATGATTCAATTCATGATTCATGATTCATGATTTGATTCATGATTCATGATTAATGATTTGATTCATGATTCATGATTCATGATTCAATTCATGATTCATGATTATGATTCGATTTATGATTCATGATTTATGATTCAATTCATGATTCATGATTCATGATTCATGATTCAATTCATGATTCATGATTCAATTCATGATTCATGATTCAAGATTCATGATTCATGATTTATGATTCAATTCATGATTCATGATTCAATTCATGATTCATGATTTATTTCATGATTAATGATTCATGATTCATGATTCATGATTCTATTCATGATTCATGATTCATGATTACTGATTCATGATTCGATTCATGATTCATGATTCATGATTTTAATTTATGATTCATGATTCATGATTCATGATTCATGATTCATGATTCATGATTCAATTCATGATTCATGATTCATGATTCATGATTCATGATTCATGATTCAATTCATGATTCATGATTCATGAATCATGATTTATGATTCGATTCATGATTCATGATTTATGATTCAATTCATGATTCATGATTCAATTCATGATTCATGATTCAAGATTCATGATTCATGATTCAATTCATGATTCATGATTCGATTTATGATTCATGATTCATGATTCAATTCATGATTCATGATTCATGATTCAATTCATGATCCATGAATCATGATTCAATTCATGATGCATAATTCATGATTCATGATTCAATTCATGATTTATGATTCATGATTCATGATTCATAATTTATGATTCAATTCATGATTCATCATTCATGATTCATGATTCATGATTCAATTCATGATTCATAATTCATGATTCATGATTCAATTCATGATTCATAATTCATGATTCATGATTCATGATTTGATTCATGATTCATGATTCAATTCATGATTCATCATTCATGATTCATGATTCATGATTTATGATTCGATTCATGATTCATGATTCAATTAATGAATTATGATTCATGATTCAATTCATAATTCATGATTCATGATTTAATTCATGATTAATGATTCATGATTCATGATTCATGATTCGATTCATGATTTATGATTCATGATTAATGATTCATGATTCGATTCATGAATCATGATTTAATTCATGATTAATGATTCATGATTCGATTCATGATTCATGATTAATGATTTGATTCATGATTCATGATTCATGATTCAATTCATGATTCATGATTTATGATTCGATTTATGATTCATGATTTATGATTCAATTCATGATTCATGATTCATGATTCAATTCATGATTCATGATTCAATTCATGATTCATGATTCAAGATTCATGATTCATGATTCAATTCATGATTCATGATTTGATTTATGATTCATGATTCATGATTCAATTCATGATTCATGATTCATGATTCATTATTCCATTCATGATTCATCATTCATGATTCATGATTCAATTCATGATTCATGATTCATGATTTATGATTCGAATTATGGATTCATGATTCAATTAATGATTCATGAATTATGATTCAATTCATGATTCATGATTCAATTCATGATTAATGATTAATGATTATTGATTCATGATTCATGATTCGATTCATGATTCATGATTCGATTCATGATTCATGATTCATGATTTAATTCTTGATTCATGATTCATGATTCAATTCATGATTCATGATACATGATTCATGATTCATGATTCAATTAATGATTCATGATTCATGATTCGAATCCAGATTCAATTCATGATTCGATTTATGATTCATGATTCATGATTTAATTCATGATTCATGATTCATGATATAACTCATGATTCATGATTCAATTCATGATTCATGATTCATGATTCATAAATCATGATTCGATTCATAATTCATGATTCATGATTAATGATTCATGATTCGATTCATAATTCATGATTCATGATTTATGATTTAATTCAAGATTCATGATTCATGATTCATTAATGATTTATGATTCATGATTCATGATTTATGATTCAATTCATAATTCATGATTCATGATTTGATTCATGATTCATGACTGAATTCATGATTCATGATTCATGATTCATGATTCATGATTCGATTCATGATTCAATCATGATTCATGATTCATGATTCAATTCATGATTCATGATTCATGATTCAAGATTCAATTCATGACTCATGATTCAATGTATGATTCATGATTCATGATTCAATTCATGATTCATGATTCAATTCATTATTCATGATTCTATTCATGATTTATGATTCAATTCATGATTCAATTCATGATTCATGATTCGATTCATGATTCATGATTCAATTCATGATTCATGATTTATGATTCAATTCATGATTCATGATTCATGATTCACGATTCAAGATTTAATTCATGATTCATGATTCATGCTTCAATTCATGATTCATGCTTCAATTCATGATTCATGATTCAATTCATGATTCATTGATTCTAGAATTCAATTCATTGATTCATGAATCATGATTCAATTCATGATTCATAATTCATGATTCATGATTCAATTCATGATTCATAATTCATGATTCATGATTCATGATTTGATTCATGATTCATGATTCAATTCATGATTCATGATTCATGATTTATGATTCGATTCATGATTCATGATTCAATTAATGATTCATGATTCATGATTCAATTCATGATTCATGATTCATGATTAATTCATGATTAATGATTAATGATTAATGATTAATGATTCATGATTCGATTCATGATTCATGATTCGATTCATGATTCATGATTCATGATTAATGATTCAATTCATGATTCATGATTCATGATTCAATTCATGATTCATGATTCAATTCATGATTCATGATTTATGATTCAATTCATGATTCATGATTCATGATTCAATTCATGATTAATAATTCATGATTCATGATTCATGATTTGATTCATGATTCAATTCATGATTCATGATTCATGATTCATGATTAATGATTCAATTCATGATTCATGATTCATGATTCAATTCATGATTCATGATTCAATTCATGATTCATGATTCATGATTTATTCATGATTAATGATTCATGATTCGATTCATGATTCATGATTCATGATTACTGATTCATGATTCGATTCATGATTCATGATTTAATTTATGATTCATGATTCATGATTCATGATTCATGATTCAATTCATGATTCATGATTCATGATTCATGATTCAATTCATGATTCATGATTCATGAATCATGATTTATGATTCGATTCATGATTCATGATTTTTGATTCAATTCATGATTCATGATTCAATTCATGATTCATGATTCAAGATTCATGATTCATGATTCAATTCATGATTCGATTTATGATTCATGATTCAATTCATGATTCATGATTCATGATTCAATTCATGATCCATGAATCATGATTCAATTCATGATGCATAATTCATGATTCATGATTCAATTCATGATTCATCATTCATGATTCATGATTCATGATTCAATTCATGATTCATAATTCATGATTCATGATTCAATTCATGATTCATAATTCATGATTCATGATTCATGATTTGATTCATGATTCATGATTCAATTCATGATTCATAATTCATGATTCATGATTCATGATTTATGATTCGATTCATGATTCATGATTCAATTAATGATTCATCATTCATGATTCAATTCATAATTCATGATTCATGATTCATGATTTATGATTTGATTCATGATTCATGATTCAATTAATGATTCGTGATTCATGATTCAATTCATAATTCATGATTCATGATTTAATTCATGATTAATGATTCATGATTCATGATTCATGATTCATGATTCGATTCATGATTCATGATTCATGATTAATGATTCATGATTCGAA
>NW_027446810.1:0-44036 GCF_038048845.1 Mixophyes fleayi | reverse complement strand
TCATGATTGGATTCATGATTCATGATTCAAGATTCATGATTCGATTCATGATTTAATTCATGATTTATGATTCAATTCATGATTCATAATTCTATTCATGATTCATGATTCAAGATTCATGATTCATGATTTAATTCATGATTCATTTTATGATTTAATTCATCATTTAATTCATGATTCATGATTCAAATAATGATTCATTATTCAAATCATGATTAATTTCATGATTCATTTCATGGTTCAATTCATGATTCATTTCATGATTCAATTCATGATTCATGGTTCAATTCATGATTCATGATTCGATTCATGATTCATGATTCAAGATTCATGATTCGCTTCTTGATTTAATTTATGATTCATGATACAATTCATGATTCATGATTCGATTCATGATTCATGATTCGATTCATAGTTCATGATTTAATTCATGATTCATGATTCATAATTCATGATTCAAATAATGATTCATGATTCAATTCATGATTAATTTGATGATTCATGATTCATGATTTGATTCATGATTCATGATTCAAGATTCATGATTCGATTCATGATTTAATTCATGGTTTATGATTCAATTTATGATTCAATTCATGATTCATGATTAAATTCATGATTTATGATTCTATTCATAATTCAATTCATGATTCATTTTATGATTCAATTCATGATTCAATTCATAATTCATGATTCAATTCATGATTCATAATTCAAATCATGATTCATGATTCTATTCATGATTCATGATTCAAGATTCATGACTCATGATTCATGATTCAATTCATAATTCATTTCATGATTCATTTAATGATTCAATTCATGATTCAATTCATGATTCATGATTCAATTCATGATTCATCATTCAAATCATGATTCATGATTCATTTCATGATTCATTTTATGATTCAATTCATGATTCATGATTCGATTCATGATTCATGATTAATGATTCGATTCATAATTCATGATTCAATTCATGATTCAATTCATTATTCATAATTCATGATTCTTGATTCATGATTATCGATTCAAGTTATGATTCATGATTCAATTCATAATTCATGATTCATTTCATTATTCATAATTCATGATTCATGATTTGATTCATGATTCATGATTTAATTCATGATTCATTTTATGATTTAATTCATCATTTAATTCATGATTCATGATTGAAATAATGATTCATCATTCAAATCATGATTAATTTCATGATTCATTTCATGATTCAATTCATGATTCATTTCATGATTCAATTCATGATTCATGGTTCAATTCATGATTCATGATTCGATTCATGATTCATGATTCAAGATTCATGATTCGCTTCTTGATTTAATTTATGATTCAATTCATGATTCATGATTCGATTCATGATTCATGATTCGATTCATAATTCATGATTTAATTCATGATTCATGATTCATAATTCATGATTCAAATAATGATTCATGATTCAATTCATGATTAATTTGATGATTCATGATTCATGATTTGATTCATGATTCAAGATTCAAGATTCATGATTCGATTCATGATTTAATTCATGGTTTATGATTCAATTTATGATTCAATTCATGATTCATGATTAAATTCATGATTTATGATTCTATTCATAATTCAATTCATGATTCATTTTATGATTCAATTCATGATTTAATTCATAATTCATGATTCAATTCATGATTCATCATTCAAATCATGATTCATGATTCTATTCATGATTCATGATTCAAGATTCATGACTCATGATTCATGATTCAATTGATAATTCATTCATGATTCATTTTATGATTCAATTCATGATTCAATTCATGATTCATGATTCAATTTATGATTCATCATTCAAATCATGATTCATGATTCATTTCATGATTCATTTTATGATTCAATTCATGATTCATGATTCGATTCATGATTCATGATTAATGATTCGATTCATGATTCATGATTCAATTCATGATTCAATTCATTATTCATAATTCATGATTCTTGATTCATGATTAATGATTCAAGTTATGATTCATGATTAAATTCATAATTCATGATTCATTTCATTATTCATAATTCATGATTCATGATTTGATTCATGATTCATGATTCGATTCATAATTCATGATTCAATTCATGATTCATGATTTATGATTTGATTCATGATTCATGATTCAATTCATGATTCATTTCATGATTCATGATTCATTTCATGATTCATGATTCATGATTGAAATCATGATTCATGATTCATGATTGGATTCATGATTCATAATTCAATTCATGATCCATGGTTCGATTCATGATTCATGATTCATGATTCAATTCATGATTCATCATTCAATTCATGATTCATCATTCAATTCATCATTCAATTCATCATTCAAGATTCGATTCATGATTCATGAGTCAACTCATGATTCAATTCATGATTCATGATTCATGATTTAATTCATGATCCATGATTCGATTCATGATTCATGAATCATGATTCAATTCATGATTCATGATTCCTGATTCATGATTCAATTCATGATTCATATATATGATTCGATTCATTATTCATGATTCAATTCATGATTCAATTCATGATTCATAATTCAATTCATGATTCATAATTCAATTCATGATTCATGATTCAAGATTCATGATTCAATTAATGATTTAATTCATGATTTATGATTCAATTTATGATTCAGTTCATGATTAATTTCATGATTCATGATTCGATTCATGAATCATGATTTAAGATTCATGACTCATGATTCATGATTCAATTCATGATTCATTTTATGATTCATTTCATCATTGAAATCATGATTCATGATTCATTTCAAGATTCATTTCATGATTCAATTCATGATTCATTTCATGATTCAATTCATGATTCATGAATCAATTCATGATTCAATTTATGATTCAATTCATGATTCATGATTCGATTCATGATTCATGATTAATGATTTGATTCATGATTCATGATTCAATTCATGATTCAATTCGTTATTCTTAATTTATGATTCTTGATTCATGATTAATGATTCAAGCCATGATTCATGATTCAATTCATAATTCATGATTCATTTCATGATTCATAATTCATAATTCATTATTCGATTCATGATTCATGATTCGATTCATAATTCATGATTCAATTCATGATTCATGATTTATGATTCGATTCATGATTCATGATTCAATTCATAATTCATTTCATGATTCATGATTCGATTTATGAATCATGATTCATGATTGAAATCATGATTCATGATTGAAATCATGATTCATGATTCATGATTCGATTCATGATTCATGATTCATGATTGAATTCATGGTTCATGATTCATGATTCGATTCATGATTCATGATTCAATTCATGATCAATTCATGATTCATTTCATGATTCATGATTCATGATTCAATTCATGATTCAATTCATGATTTATGATTCAATTCATGATTCATGATTTAATTCATAAGTCATGATTTAAATCATGATTCATGATTCAATATATGATTCATTTCATGATTTATTTCATGATTCATGATTCGATTCATGATTCGATTCATGATTCATGATTTAATTCATGAGTCATGATTTAATTTATGATTCATGATTCAATTCATGATTCATCATTCAATTCATCATTCAATTCATTATTCATGATTCATGATTCATGATTCGATTCATTATTTATGATTCATGATTCAATTCATGATTCATGATTTATGATTTATGATTCATGTTTTAATTCATGATTCATGATACGATACATGATTCATAATTCAATTAATGATTCATTTCATGATTCATGATTCAAATCATGATTCATGATTCATTTCATGATTCAAATTATGATTCATGATTCAATTCATGATTCATGTTTCATTTCATGATTCAATTCATAATTCAAGATTCAATTCATGAATCATGATTCTATTCATGATTCATGATTCATTTCATGATTCATTTCATGATTCAATTCATGATTCATTTCATAATTCAATTCATCATTCAATTCATGATTCATGATTCAATTCATGATTCATCATTCAAATCATGATTCATGATTCATTTCAAGATTCATTTCATGATTCAATTCATGATTTATTTCATGATTCAATTCATGATTCAATTCATGATTCATGATTCAATTCATGATTCATGATTCATGATTCGATTCATGATTCAATTCATGTTTCATGATTCAATTCATGATTCATAATTCGATTCATGATTCATGATTCGATTCATAATTCATGATTGAATTCTTGATTCATGATTCATGATTCATGATTCGATTCATGATTCATGATTCGATTCATGATTCATGATTCAATTCATGATTAATTTCATGATTCATGATTCATGATTTAATTCATGATTCATGATTCGGTTCATGATTCATGGTTGAATTCATGATTCATGACTCGATTCATTAATCATGATTCATGATTCATGATTCGATTCATGAGTCATGATTCATGATTCATTTCTAGATTCATTTTCAATTCATGATTAATTAATCAATTCATGATTCAATTTATGATTCAATTCATGATTCATGATTCGATTCATTCTTCATGATTAATGATTCGATTCATGATTCATGATTCAATTCATGATTCAATTCATTATTCATAATTCATGATTCTTGATTCATGATTAATGATTCAATTCATGATTCATGATTGAATTCATAATTCATGATCCATTTCATGATTCATAATTCATGATTTAATTCATGATTCATGATTCAATTCATGATTCATGATTTATGATTCGATTCATGATTCATGATTCAATTCATGATTCATCATTCAAATCATGATTCATGATTCATTTCAAGATTCATTTCATGATTCAATTCATGATTTATTTCATGATTCAATTCATGATTCAATTCATGATTCATGATTCAATTCATGATTCATGATTCATTTCATGATTCATGATTCATGATTCGATTCATGAGTCATGATTCATGATTCATTTCTAGATTCATGATTCAATTCATGATTAATTAATCAATTCATGATTCAATTTATGATTCAATTCATGATTCATGATTCGATTCATTCTTCATGATTAATGATTCGATGATTCAATTCATGATTCAATTCATTATTCATAATTCATGATTCTTGATTCATGATTAATGATTCAATTCATGATTCATGATTCAATTCATAATTCATGATCCATTTCATGATTCATAATTCATGATTTAATTCATGATTCAAGATTCGATTCATGATTCATGATTCGATTCATAATTCATGATTCAATTCATGATTCATGATTTATGATTCGATTCATGATTCATGATTCAATTCATGATTCATGATTCGATTCATGATTCGATTCATGATTCATGATTGAAATCATGATTCATGATTCATAATTCGATTCATAATTCATGATTTATGATTCATGATTCAATTCATGATTCATTTCATGATTCATGATTCAATTCATAATTCATGATTCATGATTCGATTCATGATTCATGATTCATAATTTGATTCATGATTCATGATTCAATTCATAATTCATGATCCATTTCATGATTCATAATTCATGATTCAATTCATGATTCATTTCATGATTCATGATTCATGATTCGATTCATAATTCATGATTCAATTCATGATTCATGATTTTTGATTCGATTCATGATTCATGATTCAATTCATGATTCATTTCATGATTCATGATTCGATTCATGATTCATGATTCATGATTGAAATCATGATTCATGATTCATGATTCGACTCATGATACATGATTTATGATTCATGATTTAATTCATAATTCATGATTCATGATTCAATTCATGATTCATTTCATAATTCATGATTTGATTCATGATTCATGATTCATGATTTGATTCATGATTCATGATTCAATTCATGATTCAATTCATAATTCAATTCATGATTCATAATTCATGATTCATGATTCAATTCATGATTCATAATTCATGATTCATGATTCAATTCATGATTCATGATTCGATTCATGATTCATGAATTATGATTCATGATTCAATTCATGATTCATGATTCAATTCATGATTCATAATTCGATTTATGATTCATGATTTATGATTCATGATTCAATTCATGATTCATTTCATGATTCATGATTCGATTCATGATTCATGATTCATGATTTGATTCATGATTCATGATTCATGATTCAATTCATGATTAAATTCATGATTCAATTCATGATTCATAATTCATGATTCATGATTCAATTCATGATTCATATTTCATGATTCATGATTCAATTCATGATTCATGATTCGATTCATGATTCATGATTCAATTCATGATTCATGTTTCATGATTCATGTTTCATGAATCATGATTCAATTCATGATTCATGATTCAATTCATGATTCAATTCATGATTCATAATTCATGATTCTTGATTCAATTCCTGATTCATAAATCATGACTCATGATTCAATTCATGATTCATGATTCATTTCATGATTCATGATTCATTTCATGATTCAATTCATGATCCAATTTATGATTCATAATTCAATTCATAATTCAATTCATGATTCATGATTCATTTCATGATTCAATTCATGATTCATGATTCATGATTAAATTCATGATTAAATTCATGATTCAATTCATGATTCATGATTCATGATTTAATTCATGATTAATGATTCATGATTCGATTCATGATTCAACTCATGATTCATGATATATGATTCGATTCATTCATGATTCAATTCATGATTCAATTCATGATTAATTTCATGATTCATGATTCATAATTCAATTCATGATACATGATTCGATTCATGATTCATGATTCAAGATTCATGATTCGATTCATGATTCATGATTCAATTCATGATTCTATTCATGATTCATGTTTCAAGATTCATGATTTAATTCATGATTCATTTTATGATTCAATTCATCATTTAATTCATGATTCATGATTCAATTCATGATTCATCATTCAAATCATGGTTCATGATTAATTTCATGATTCATTTCATGATTCAATTCATGATTCATTTCATGATTCAATTCATGATTCAATTCATGATTCAATTCATATTTCATGAATCAATTCATAATTGAATTTATGATTCAATTCATGATTCATGATTTGATTCATGATTCATGATTAATGATTCGATTCATGATTCATGATTCAATTCATGATTCAATTCATTATTCATAATTCATGATTCTTGATTCATGATTAATGATTCAAGTCATGATTCATGATTCAATTCATGACTCAGGATTCATTTCATGATTCATGATTTATAATTTAATTCATGATTCATGATTCGATTCATGATTAATGATTCGATTCATGATTCATGATTCGATTCATAATTCATAATTCAATTCATGATTCATGATTCGATTCATGATTCATGATTCATGATTCAAATCATGATTCATGATTCATGATTCGATTCATGATTCATGATTCATGATTGAATTCATGATTCATGATTTGATTCATGATTCATGATTCATGATTGAATTCATGATTCATGATACATGATTCGATTCATGATTCATGATTCAATTCATGATTCATTTCATGATTCATGATTCAATTCATGATTCAATTCATGATTCATGATTCATGATTCGATTCATGATTCATGATTCATGATTCAATTTATGATTCATGAGTCATGATTCAATTCATTATTCATGATTCATGATTTGATTCATGATTCATGATTCATGATTCAATATATGATTCATGATTCATGATTCGATTCATGATTCATGATTCATGATTCGATTCATGATTCATGATTCATGATTCAATATATGATTCATGATTCATGATTCGATTCATGATTCATGATTCATGATTCAATTTATGATTCATGAGTCATGATTCAATTCATTATTCATGATTCATGATTCGATTCATGATTCATGATTCATGATTCAATATATGATTCATGATTCATGATTCGATTCATGATTCATGATTCATGATTCGATTCATGATTCATGATTCATGATTCAATTCATGATTCATGATTCATGATTCGATTCATGATTCATGATTCATGTTTCAATATATGATTCATGATTCAATTCCTGATTCATTTCATGATTTATTTCATGATTTAATTCATGATTCATCATTCAAATCATGATTCATCATTCAATTCATCATTCAATTCATGATTCATGATTCGATTCATGATTCATGATTCCATTCATGATTCAAGATATAATTCATGATAAATGATTCAATTCATGATTCATGATTCAAATCATGATTTATGATTTAATTCATGATTTATGATTCAATTCATGATTCATGATTCATGAATCAATTCATGATTCAATACATGGTTCATTTCATGATTCAATTCATGATTCATGATTCAAATCATGATTCATGATTTAATTTATGATTTATGATTCAATTTATGATTCATGATTCATGAATCAATTCATGATTCAATACATGGTTCATTTCATGATTCAATTCATTAATCAATTCATGATTCATGATTCAAATCATGATTCATGATTCATTTCATGATTAAATTCATTATTCATTTCATGATTTAATTCATGATTCAATTTATGATTCATGATTTATTTCAGTATTCATGATTCACTTCATGATTCAATTCATGATTCAATTAATGATTCATGATTCGATTAATAATTCATGATTCAATTCATGATTCATGATTTAATTAATGATTCATGATTCATGTCATGATTCATGATTTATGATTCGATTCATTATTTATGATTCATGATTCAATTCATGATTCATGATTTATGATTCATGATTCATGATCCAATTCATGATTTATGATTCATGATTCATGATTCAATTCATGATTCATGATTCATGATTCAATTAATGATTCAATTCATGATTCATTTCATGATTCATAATTCAAATCATGATTCATGATTCATTTCATGATTCATGATTCATTTCATGATTCAATTCATGATTCAATTTATGATTCATAATTCGATTCATGATTCATTTCATGATTCAATACATGATTCATGATTCAATTCATGTTTAATGATTCGATTCATGATTCATTTCATGATTCATGATTCAATTCATGATTCAAATCATGATTCATGCTTGAATTCATGATTCATCATTCATGATTCAATTCTTGATTCATGATTCGATTCATGAATCATGATTCAATTCATGATTCAATTCATGATTCATGATTTAATTCATGATTCATGATTCATGATTTGATTCATGAATCGATTCATGAATCATGATTCAATTCATGATTCATGATATATGATTCGATTCATTCATGATTCAATTCATGATTCAATTCATGATTCATTTCATGATTCATAAATCATAATTCAATTCATGATACATGATTCGATTCATTCATGATTCAATTCATGATTCAATTCATGATTCATTTCATGATTCATAAATCATAATTCAATTCATGATACATGATTCGATTCATGATTCATGATTGTAGATTCATAATTCGATTCATGATTTAATTCATGGTTTATGATTCAATTTATGATTCAGTTCATGATTCATTTCATGATTCATGATTCGATTCATGATTCATGATTCAATTCATGATTCAATTCATGATTCAATTCATGATTCATGATTCAATTCATGATTCAATTCATGATTCAATTCATGATTCATGATTCAACATTCATGATTTAATTCAGGATTCATTTTATGATTCAATTCATCATTCAATTCATGATTCATGATTCAATTCATGAATCATCATTCAATTCATGATTCATGATATATGATTCGATTCATTCATGATTCAATTCATGATTCAATTCATGATTCATGAATCAATTCATGATTCAATTTATGATTCAATTCATGATTCATGATTCGATTCATGATTCATGATTAATGATTCTAGTCATGATTCATGATTCAATTCATGATTCATGATTCGATTCATGATTCATGATTGAATTCATGATTCATGATTCATGATTTGATTCATGATTCATGATTCATGATTGAATTCATGATTCATGATTCGATTTATGATTCATGATTCATGATTCATGATTCATGATTCAATTAATGATTCATTTCATGATTCATGATTCATGATTCAATTCATGATTTATGATTCAATTCATGATTTATGATTTCATTCATGAGTCAAGAATAAAATCATGATTCTTGATTCAATTTATGATTCATTTCATGATTTATTTCATGATTCATGATTCATGATTCGATTAATGATTCATGATTCATGATTCGATTCATGATTCATGATTCATTTCATGATTCATTTCATTATTCATGATTCATTTCAGGATTCAATTCATGATTCAATTTATGATTCATGAGTCAATTCATGATTCCTGATTCATTTCATGATTCAATTCATGATTAATGATTCAATTCATGTTTAATGATTCGATTCATGAATCATGATTCAAGATTCATGATTCGATTCATGATTTATTTCTTGATTCATGATTCATGATTCAATTCATGATTCAATTCATGATTCATGATTTAATTCATGATTCAAGATTCATGATTCGATTCATGATTTAATTCATGATTTATGATTCAATTTATGATTCAGATCATGATTCATTTCATGATTCATAATTCGATTCATGATTCATGATTCAATTCATAATTCAATTCATGATTCATGATTAAATTCATGATTCATGATTCATGATTCGATTAATGATTCAATTCATGATTAATTTCATGATTCATGATTCGATTCATGATTCATGATTGAGTTCATGATTAATGATTCATGATTCGATTCATAATTCATGATTCATGATTGAATTCATGATTCATGATTCAGATTCATGATTCTTGATTCGATTCATGAGTCATTATTCATGATTCATGATTCATTTCATAATTCATGATTCAATTCATGATTCATGAATCAATTCATGATTCAATTTATGATTCAAGTCATGATTCATGATTCAATTCATAATTCATGATTAATTTTATGATTCATTTCATGATTCATGATTAGATTCATGATTCATGATTGAATTTATGATTCATGATTCGATTCATGATTCAATTCATGATTCAAATCATGATTCATGTTTGAATTCATGATTCATCATTCATGATTCATTTCATGATTCATGATTCGATTCATGAATCATGATTCAATTCATGATTCAATTCTTGATTCATGATTCATGATTTAATTCATGATTCATGATTCATGATTTGATTCATGATTCGATTCATGAATCATGATTCAATTCATGATTCATGATATATGATTCGATTCATTCCTAATTCAATTCATGATTCAATTCATGATTCATTTCATGATTCATAAATTATAATTTAATTCATGATACATGATTCGATTCATGATTCATGATTCAAGATTCATAATTCAATTCATGATTTAATTCATGGTTTATGATTCAATTTAAGATTCAGTTCATGATTCATTTCATGATTCATGATTCGATTCATGATTCATGATTCAATTCATGATTCAATTCATGATTCATGATTAAATTCATGATTCATGATTCTATTCATGATTCATGATTCAACATTCATGATTTAATTCAGGATTCATTTTATGATTCAATTCATGATTCAATTCATGATTCATGATTCAATTCATGAATCATCATTCAATTCATGATTCATGATATATGATTCGATTCATTCATGATTTAATTCATGATTCAATTCATGATTCAATTCATGATTCATGAATCAATTCATGATTCAATTTATGATTCAATTCATGATTCATGATTCGATTCATGATTCATGATTAATTATTCGATTCATGATTCTTGATTCAATTCATGATTCAATTCATTATTCATAATTCATGATTCTTGATTTATGATTAATGATTCTAGTCATGATTCATGATTCAATTCATGATTCATGATTCGATTCATGATTCATGATTGAATTCATGATTCATGATTCATGATTTGATTCATGATTCATGATTCATGATTGAATTCATGATTCATGATTCGATTAATGATTCATGATTCATGATTCATGATTCATGATTCAATTAATGATTCATTTCATGATTCATGATTCATGATTCAATTCATGATTCATGATTCAATTCATGATTCATGATTTATGATTCAATTCATGATTTATGATTTCATTCATGAGTCAAGAATAAAATCATGATTCTTGATTCAATTTATGATTCATTTCATGATTTATTTCATGATTCATGATTCGATTAATGATTCATGATTCATGATTCAATTCATGATTCATGATTCATTTCATGATTCATTTCATTATTCATGATTCATTTCAGGATTCAATTCATGATTCAATTTATGATTCATGAGTCAATTCATGATTCCTGATTCATTTCATAATTCAATTCATGATTAATGATTCAATTCATGTTTAATGATTCGATTCATGAATCATGATTCAAGATTCATGATTCGATTCATGATTTATTTCTTGATTCATGATTCATGATTCAATTCATGATTCAATTCATGATTCATGATTTAATTCATGATTCAAGATTCATGATTCGATTCATGATTTAATTCATGATTTATGATTCAATTTATGATTCAGATTATGATTCATTTCATGATTCATAATTCGATTCATGATTCATGATTCAATTCATAATTCAATTCATGATTCATGATTAAATTCATGATTCATGATTCTATTCATAATTCATGACTCAAGATTCATGACTCATGATTTATGATTCAATTCATGATTCAATTCATGATTCATTTTATGATTCAATTCATGATTCATTTCATCATTCAATTCATGATTCAATTCATGATTCATGATTCAATTCATGATTCATGATTCATTTTATGATTTTTGATTCATGATTTAATTCATGATTCATAATTCGATTCAGGATTCATGATTCGATTCATAATTCATAGTTCAATTCATGATTCATGATTCATGATTCGATTCATGATTTAATTCATGATTTATGATTCAATTTATGATTCAGATCATGATTCATTTCATGATTCATAATTCGATTCATGATTCATGATTCAAATCATAATTCAATTCATGATTCATGATTCGATTCATGATTCATGATTGAATTCATGATTCATGATTCATGATTCATGATTCGATTCATAAATCATGATTCATGATTCATGATTCATTTCATGATTCATGATTCAATTCATGATTCATGAATCAATTCATGATTCAATTTATGATTCAATTCATGATTCATGATTCGATTCATGATTAATGATTCGATTCATGATTCATGATTCAATTCATGATTCAATTCATTATTCATGATTCATGATTCATGATTTAATTCATGAGTCATGATTTAAATCATGATTCTTGATTCAATTTATGATTCATTTCATGATTTATTTCATGATTCATGATTCATGATTTGATTAATGATTCATGATTCATGATTCGATTCATGATTCTTGATTCATTTCATGATTCATTTCATTATTCATGATTTATTTCATGATTCAATTCATGATTCAATTTATGATTCATGATTCAATTCATGATTCCTGATTCATTTCATGATTCAATTCATGATTTATGATTCAATTCATGTTTAATGATTCGATTCATGAATCAAGATTCATGATTCGATTCATGATTTAATTCTTGATTCATGATTCATGATTCAATTCATGATTCAATTCATGATTCATGATTCATGATTTAATTCATGATTCAAGATTCATGATTCGATTCATGATTTAATTCATGATTTATGATTCAATTTATGATTCAGATCTTGATTCATTTCATGATTCATAATTCGATTCATGATTCATGATTCAATTCATAATTCAATTCATGATTCATGATTCATGATTCATGATTCGATTCATGATTCAATTCATGATTAATTTCATGATTCATGATTCGATTCATGATTCATGATTGAGTTCATGATTAATGATTCATGATTTGATTCATGATTCATGATTGAATTCATGATTCATGATTCAGATTCATGATTCTTGATTCGATTCATGAGTCATGATTCATGATTCATGATTCATTTCATAATTCATGATTCAATTCATGATTCATGAATCAATTCATGATTCAATTTAAGATTCAAGTCATGATTCATGATTCAATTCATAATTCATGATTAATTTTATGATTCATTTCATGATTCATGATTAGATTCATGATTCATGATTGAATTCATGATTCATGATTCGATTCATGATTCATGATTCAATTCATGATTCAATTCATGATTCATGATTCATTTCATGATTCAATTCATGATTCATGATTCAATTCATGTTTAATGATTCGATTCATGATTCATTTCATGATTCATGATTCAATTCATGATTCAAATCATGATTCATGTTTAAATTCATGATTCATCATTCATGATTCAATTCATGATTCATGATTCGATTCATGAATCATGATTCAAATTATGATTCAATTCTTGATTCATGATTCATGATTTAATTCATGATTCATGATTCATGATTTGATTCATGATTCGATTCATGAATCATGATTCAATTCATGATTCATGATATATGATTCGATTCATTCATGATTCAATTCATGATTCAATTCATGATTCATTTCATGATTCATAAATCATAATTCAATTCATGATACATGATTCGATTCATGATTCATGATTCAAGATTCATAATTCGATTCATGATTTAATTCATGGTTTATGATTCAATTTATGATTCAGTTCATGATTCATTTCATGATTCATGATTCGATTCATGATTCATGATTCAATTCATGATTCAATTCATGATTCAATTCATGATTCATGATTAAATTCATGATTCATGATTCTATTCATGATTCATGATTCAACATTCATGATTTAATTCAGGATTCATTTTATGATTCAATTCATCATTCAATTTATGATTCATGATTCAATTCATGAATCATCATTCAATTCAGGATTCATGATATATGATTCGATTCATTCATGATTCAATTCATGATTCAATTCATGATTCAATTCATGATTCATGAATCAATTCATGATTCAATTTATGATTCAATTCATGATTCATGATTCGATTCATGATTCATGATTAATGATTAGATTCATGATTCTTGATTCAATTCATGATTCAATTCATTATTCATAATACATGATTCTTGATTCATGATTAATGATTCTAGTCATGATTCATGATTCGATTCATGATTCATGATTGAATTCATGATTCATGATTGAATTCATGATTCATGATTCATGATTTGATTCATGATTCATGATTCATGATTGAATTCATGATTCATGATTCGATTTATGATTCATGATTCATGATTCATGATTCATGATTCATGATTCAATTCATGATTCATTTCATGATTCATGATTCAATTCATGATTCAATTCATGATTCATGATTCAATTCATGATTTATGATTCAATTCATGATTCATGATTTCATTCATGAGTCAAGAATAAAATCACAATTCTTGATTCAATTTATGATTCATTTCATGATTTATTTCATGATTCATGATTCATGATTCGATTAATGATTCATGATTCATGATTCGATTCATGATTCATGATTCATTTCATGATTCATTTCATTATTCATGATTCATTTCATGATTCAATTCATGATTCAATTTATGATTCATGATTCAATTCATGATTCCTGATTCATTTCATGATTCAATTCATGATCAATGATTCAATTCATGTTTAATGATTCGATTCATGAATCATGATTCAAGATTCATGATTCGATTCATGATTTATTTCTTGATTCATGATTCATGATTCAATTCATGATTCAATTCATGATTCATGATTCATGATTTAATTCATGATTCAAGATTCATGATTCAGTTCATGATTCATTTCATGATTCATGATTCGATTCATGATTCATGATTCAATTCATGATTCAATTCATGATTCAATTCATGATTCATGATTAAATTCATGATTCATGATTCTATTCATGATTCATGATTCAACATTCATGATTTAATTCAGGATTCATTTTATGATTCAATTCATCATTCAATTCATGATTCATGATTCAATTCATGAATCATCATTCAATTCAGGATTCATGATATATGATTCGATTCATTCATGATTCAATTCATGATTCAATTCATGATTCATGAATCAATTCATGATTCAATTTATGATTCAATTCATGATTCATGATTCGATTCATGATTCATGATTAATGATTCAATTCATGATTAATGATTCAATTCATGTTTAATGATTCGATTCATGAATCATGATTCAAGATTCATGATTCAATTCATGATTCAATTCATGATTCATGATTCATGATTTAATTCATGATTCAAGATTCATGATTCGATTCATGATTTAATTCATGATTTAAGATTCAATTTATGATTCAGATCATGATTCATTTCATGATTCATAATTCGATTCATGATTCATGATTCAATTCATAATTCAATTCATGATTCATGATTAAATTCATGATTCATGATTCTATTCATAATTCATGATTCAAGATTCATGACTCATGATTTATGATTCAATTCATGATTCAATTCATGATTCATTTTATGATTCAATTCATGATTCAATTCATGATTCATGATTCAATTCATGATTCATCATTCAAATCATGATTTATGATTCATTTCATGATTCAATTCATGATTCATTTCATCATTCAATTCATGATTCAATTCATGATTCATGATTCAATTCATGATTCATAATTCATTTCATGATTCATGATTCATGATTTAATTCATGATTCATGATTCGATTCAGGATTCATGATTCGATTCATAATTCATAGTTCAATTCATGATTCATGATTCATGATTCGATTCATGATTCATGATTCAATTCATGATTAATTTCATGATTCATGATTCGATTCATGATTCATGATTCATGATTGAGTTCATGATTCATGATTCATGATTCGATTCATAAATCATGATTCATGATTCATGATTCATTTCATGATTCAGGATTCAATTCATGATTCATGAATCAATTCATGATTCAATTTATGATTCAATTCATGATTCATGATTCGATTCTTGATTAATGATTTGATTCATGATTCTTGATTCATGATTAATGATTCAATTCATGATTTATGATTCAATTCATGATTCATGATTTAATTCATGAGTCATGATTTAAATCATGATTCTTGATTCAATTTATGATTCATTTCATGATTTATTTCATGATTCATGATTCATGATTCGATTAATGATTCATGATTCATTTCATGATTCATTTCATTATTCATGATTCATTTCATGATTCAATTCATGATTCAATTTATGATTCATGATTCAATTCATGATTCCTGATTCATTTCATGATTCAATTCATGATTAATGATTCAATTCATATTTAATGATTCGATTCATGAATCATGATTCAAGATTCATGATTCGATTCATGATTTAATTCTTGATTCAAGATTCATGATTTAATTCATGATTCAAGATTCAAGATTCGATTCATGATTTAATTCATGATTTATGATTCAATTTATGATTCAGATTATGATTCATTTCATGATTCATAATTCGATTCATGATTCATGATTCGATTCATGATTCAATTCATGATTCAATTCATGATTCATGATTAAATTCATGATTCATGATTCGATTCATGATTCATGATTCATGATTGAATTCATGATTCGATTCATGATTCATGATTGTATTCATGATTCATGATTTTATTCATGATTCATGATTCATGATTCGATTCATGATTCATGATTCAATTCATGATTCATGATTTAATTCATGATTCAAGATTCATGATTCGATTCATGATTTAATTCATGATTTATGATTCAATTTATGATTCAGATCATGATTCATTTCATGATTCATAATTCGATTCATGATTCATGATTCAATTCATAATTCAATTCATGATTCATGATTAAATTCATGATTCATGATTCTATTCATAATTCATGATTCAAGATTCATGACTCATGATTTATGATTCAATTCATGATTCAATTCATGATTCATTTTATGATTCAATTCATGATTCAATTCATGATTCATGATTCAATTCATGATTCATCATTCAAATCATGATTTATGATTCATTTCATGATTCAATTCATGATTCATTTCATCATTCAATTCATGATTCAATTCATGATTCATGATTCAATTCATGATTCATGATTCATTTCATGATTCATGATTCATGATTTAATTCATGATTCATGATTCGATTCAGGATTCATGATTCGATTCATAATTCATAGTTCAATTCATGATTCATGATTCGATTCATGATTCAATTCATGATTCAATTTATGATTCATGATTCAATTCATGATTCCTGATTCATTTCATGATTCAATTCATGATTAATGATTCAATTCATGTTTAATGATTCGATTCATGAATCATGATTCAAGATTCATGATTCGATTCATGATTTAATTCTTGATTCAAGATTCATGATTTAATTCATGATTCAAGATTCAAGATTCGATTCATGATTTAATTCATGATTTATGATTCAATTTATGATTCAGATTATGATTCATTTCATGATTCATAATTCGATTCATGATTCATGATTCGATTCATGATTCAATTCATGATTCAATTCATGATTCATGATTAAATTCATGATTCATGATTCGATTCATGATTCATGATTCATGATTGAATTCATGATTCGATTCATGATTCATGATTGTATTCATGATTCATGATTTTATTCATGATTCATGATTCATGATTTGATTCATGATTCATGATTCAATTCATGATTCATGATTTAATTCATGATTCAAGATTCATGATTCGATTCATGATTTAATTCATGATTTATGATTCAATTTATGATTCAGATCATGATTCATTTCATGATTCATAATTCGATTCATGATTCATGATTCAATTCATAATTCAATTCATGATTCATGATTAAATTCATGATTCATGATTCTATTCATAATTCATGATTCAAGATTCATGACTCATGATTTATGATTCAATTCATGATTCAATTCATGATTCATTTTATGATTCAATTCATGATTCAATTCATGATTCATGATTCAATTCATGATTCATCATTCAAATCATGATTTATGATTCATTTCATGATTCAATTCATGATTCATTTCATCATTCAATTCATGATTCAATTCATGATTCATGATTCAATTCATGATTCATGATTCATTTCATGATTCATGATTCATGATTTAATTCATGATTCATGATTCGATTCAGGATTCATGATTCGATTCATAATTCATAGTTCAATTCATGATTCATGATTCGATTCATGATTCATGATTCAATTCATGATTAATTTCATGATTCATGATTCGATTCATGATTCATGATTCATGATTGAGTTCATGATTCATGATTCATGATTCGATTCATGATTCATGATTGAATTCATGATTCATGATTCATGATTCATGATTCGATTCATAAATCATGATTCATGATTCATGATTCATTTCATGATTCATGATTCAATTCATGATTCATGAATCAATTCATGATTCAATTTATGATTCAATTCATGATTCATGATTCGATTCATGATTAATGATTTGATTCATGATTCATGATTCAATTCATTATTCATGATTCTTGATTCATGATTAAATATTCAATTCATGATTTATGATTCAATTCATGATTCATGATTTAATTCATGAGTCATGATTTAAATCATGATTCTTGATTCAATTTATGATTCATTTCATGATTTATTTCATGATTCATGATTCATGATTCGATTAATGATTCATGATTCATGATTCATTTCATGATTCATTTCATTATTCATGATTCATTTCATGATTCAATTCATGATTCAATTTATGATTCATGATTCAATTCATGATTCCTGATTCATTTCATGATTCAATTCATGATTAATGATTCAATTCATGTTTAATGATTCGATTCATGAATCATGATTCAAGATTCATGATTCGATTCATGATTTAATTCTTGATTCATGATTCATGATTCAATTCATGATTCAATTCATGATTCATGATTCATGATTTAATTCATGATTCAAGATTCAAGATTCGATTCATGATTTAATTCATGATTTATGATTCAATTTATGATTCAGATTATGATTCATTTCATGATTCATAATTCGATTCATGATTCATGATTCGATTCATGATTCAATTCATGATTCAATTCATGATTCAATTCATGATTCATGATTAAATTCATGATTCATGATTCGATTCATGATTCATGATTGAATTCATGATTCGATTCATGATTCATGATTGTATTCATGATTCATGATTTTATTCATGATTCATGATTCATGATTCGATTCATGATTCATGATTCATGATTCATGATTCAATTCATGATTCATGATTTAATTCATGATTCAAGATTCATGATTCGATTCATGATTTAATTCATGATTTATGATTCAATTTATGATTCAGATCATAATTCAATTCATGATTCATGATTAAATTCATGATTTATGATTCTATTCATAATTCATGATTCAAGATTCATGACTCATGATTTATGATTCAATTCATGATTCAATTCATGATTCATTTTATGATTCAATTCATGATTCAATTCATGATTCATGATTCAATTCATGATTCATCATTCAAATCATGATTTATGATTCATTTCATGATTCAATTCATGATTCATTTCATCATTCAATTGATGATTCAATTCATGATTCATGATTCAATTCATGATTCATGATTCATTTCATGATTCATGATTCATGATTTAATTCATGATTCATGATTCGATTCAGGATTCATGATTCGATTCATAATTCATAGTTCAATTCATGATTCATGATTCATGATTTGATTCATGATTCATGATTCAATTCATGATTAATTTCATGATTCATGATTCGATTCATGATTCATGATTCATGATTGAGTTCATGATTCATGATTCATGATTCGATTCATGATTCATGATTGAATTCATGATTCATGATTCATGATTCATGATTCGATTCATAAATCATGATTCATGATTTATGATTCATTTTATGATTCATGATTCAATTCATGATTCATGAATCAATTCATGATTCAATTTATGATTCAATTCATGATTCATGATTCGATTCATGATTAATGATTTGATTCATGATTCATGATTCAATTCATTATTCATCATTCTTGATTCATGATTAATGATTCAATTCATGATTTATGATTCAATTCATGATTCATGATTTAATTCATGAGTCATGATTTAAATCATGATTCTTGATTCAATTTATGATTCATTTCATGATTTATTTCATGATTCATGATTCATGATTCGATTAATGACTCATGATTCATGATTCATTTCATGATTCATTTCATTATTCATGATTCATTTCATGATTCAATTCATGATTCAATTTATGATTCATGATTCAATTCATGATTAATGATTCAATTCATGTTTAATGATTTGATTCAAGAATCATGATTCAAGATTCATGATTCGATTCATGATTCAATTCATGATTCAATTCATGATTCATGATTAAATTCATGATTCATGATTCGATTCATGATTCATGATTCATGTTTGAATTCATGATTCGATTCATGATTCATGATTGTATTCATGATTCATGATTTTATTCATGATTCATGATTCATGATTCGATTCATGATTCATGATTCATGATTCATGATTCAATTCATGATTCAATTCATGATTCATGATTCATGATTCAATTTATAATTCAATTCATGATTTATTATTCAATTCATGCTTCATGATTTAGTTCATGAGTCATGATTTAAATCATGATTCATGATTCATTATATATGATCCATTTCATGATTTATTTCATGATTCATGATTCGATTCATGATTCATTTCATGATTCATGATTCAATTCATGATTCATGATTCAATTCATGTTTAATGATTCTATTCTTGAATTATGATTCAAGATTCATGATTCGATGCATGATTTAATTCATGATTCATGATTCAATTCATGATTCATTTCATGATTCATGATTAAGGATTTAATTCATGATTCATGATTTAATTCATGATTCAAGATTCATGATTCGATTCATGATTTAATTCATGATTCATGATTCAATTCATGATTCAATTCATGATTCATGATTAAATTCATGATTCTATTCATGATTCATGATTCAAGATTCATGACTCATGATTCATGATTCAATTCATGATTCATGATTCAATTCATGATTCATCATTCAAATCATGATTCATCATTCATTTTATGATTCCCTTAGATTGTTCGCTCCTCTGAGCAGGGCCATCTCGCCTCCTGTTTCCACCACTTCTAACTCTGCTCTCCAGCTACTTAGCCCTCCTCCTCGAGGGTCCTCCACCCCACGTCCACTCTCACTCCCTCCTCCCCCTGGGGGTCTCCCTGTCTTCCGCGCCCTCCTTCTTGGGCCCCGTCATTTGCGGATCCTCCCTCCCCCTTCCCCGCCCTCTCTGGCTGTGAATTGAGCGTGCTGAGTTGCTGTGTTTACTGTACTGTGCTGTCTCCCATTGTATTGTGATTTTGTTTGTCTCTGTACGGCACTGCGGATGCCTTGTGGCACCTTATAAATAAATATTAATAATAATAATGATTCATTTCATGATTCAATTCATGATTCATTTCATGATTCATTTCATGATTCAATTCATGATTCATGATTCAATTCATGATTCATGATTCAATTCATGATTCATGATTCATTTCATGATTCATGATTAATGATTTGAATTATGATTAATGATTCAAGTCATGATTCATGATTCAATTCATGATTCATGATTCATTTTATGATTCATGATTCATGATTCATGATTCGATTCATGATTCATGATTAAATTAATGATTAATTTCATGATTCATGATTCGATTCATGATTCATGATTGAATTCATGATTCATGATTCGATTCATGATTCATTATTCATGAATTGAATTCATGATTCATGATTCATGATTGAATTCATGATTCATGATTCATGATTCGATTCATGATTCATGATTCATGATTCGATTCATGAGTCATGAATCATGATTCATTATTCAATTCATGATTCAATTCATGATTCATTTCATGATTCATGATTCATGATTCAATTCATGATTAAATTCATGATTCATGATTCAATTCATGATTTATGATTCAATTTATGATTCATTTCATGATTTATTTCATGATTCATGATTCATTTCATGATTCATGATTCATTTCATGATTCATGATTCAATTCATGATTCATGATTTGATTCATGATTCATGATTCATGATTCAATTTCATTTAATTGATTAAATTTGATTCAATTAATGATTCAATTCATGATTCATTTCATGATTCATGATTCAAATCATGATTCATGATTCATTTCATGATTCATGATTCATTTCATGATTCAATTCATGATTCAATTTATGATTCATAATTTAATTCATGATTCATGATTCATTTCATGATTCAATTCATGATTCATGATTCAATTCATGTTTAATGATTCGATTCATGATTCATGATTAAAGATTCATGATTTGATTCATGATTTAATTCACGATTCATGATTCAATTCATGATTCGATTCATGAATCATGATTCAATTCATGATTCAATTCATGATTCATGATTTAATTCATTATTCAATTCAAGATTCAATTCATGATTCATGATTCATGATTTAATTAATGATTAATGATTCATGATTCATGATATATGATTTGATTCATTCATGATTCATTTCATGATTCAATACACGATTCAATTTGTGATTCATGATTCAATTCATGATTCATGATTCATTTCATGATTCAATTCATGATTCATGATTCAATTCATGTTTAATGATTCTATTCTTGAATTATGATTCAAGATTCATGATTCGATGCATGATTTAATTCATGATTCATGATTCAATTCATGATTCATTTCATGATTCATGATTAAGGATTTAATTCATGATTCATGATTTAATTCATGATTCAAGATTCATGATTCGATTCATGATTTAATTCATGATTCATGATTCAATTCATGATTCAATTCATGATTCATGATTAAATTCATGATTCTATTCATGATTCATGATTCAAGATTCATGACTCATGATTCATGATTCAATTCATGATTCATGATTCAATTCATGATTCATCATTCAAATCATGATTCATCATTCATTTTATGATTCCCTTAGATTGTTCGCTCCTCTGAGCAGGGCCATCTCGCCTCCTGTTTCCACCACTTCTAACTCTGCTCTCCAGCTACTTAGCCCTCCTCCTCGAGGGTCCTCCACCCCACGTCCACTCTCACTCCCTCCTCCCCCTGGGGGTCTCCCTGTCTTCCGCGCCCTCCTTCTTGGGCCCCGTCATTTGCGGATCCTCCCTCCCCCTTCCCCGCCCTCTCTGGCTGTGAATTGAGCGTGCTGAGTTGCTGTGTTTACTGTACTGTGCTGTCTCCCATTGTATTGTGATTTTGTTTGTCTCTGTACGGCACTGCGGATGCCTTGTGGCACCTTATAAATAAATATTAATAATAATAATGATTCATTTCATGATTCAATTCATGATTCATTTCATGATTCATTTCATGATTCAATTCATGATTCATGATTCAATTCATGATTCATGATTCAATTCATGATTCATGATTCATTTCATGATTCATGATTAATGATTTGAATTATGATTAATGATTCAAGTCATGATTCATGATTCAATTCATGATTCATGATTCATTTTATGATTCATGATTCATGATTCATGATTCGATTCATGATTCATGATTAAATTAATGATTAATTTCATGATTCATGATTCGATTCATGATTCATGATTGAATTCATGATTCATGATTCGATTCATGATTCATTATTCATGAATTGAATTCATGATTCATGATTCATGATTGAATTCATGATTCATGATTCATGATTCGATTCATGAGTCATGAATCATGATTCATTATTCAATTCATGATTCAATTCATGATTCATTTCATGATTCATGATTCATGATTCAATTCATGATTAAATTCATGATTCATGATTCAATTCATGATTTATGATTCAATTTATGATTCATTTCATGATTTATTTCATGATTCATGATTCATGATTCGATTCATGATTCATTTCATGATTCATGATTCAATTCATGATTCATGATTTGATTCATGATTCATGATTCATGATTCAATTTCATTTAATTGATTAAATTTGATTCAATTAATGATTCAATTCATGATTCATTTCATGATTCATGATTCAAATCATGATTCATGATTCATTTCATGATTCATGATTCATTTCATGATTCAATTCATGATTCAATTTATGATTCATAATTTAATTCATGATTCATGATTCATTTCATGATTCAATTCATGATTCATGATTCAATTCATGTTTAATGATTCGATTCATGATTCATGATTAAAGATTCATGATTTGATTCATGATTTAATTCACGATTCATGATTCAATTCATGATTCGATTCATGAATCATGATTCAATTCATGATTCAATTCATGATTCATGATTTAATTCATTATTCAATTCATGATTCAATTCATGATTCATGATTCATGATTTAATTAATGATTAATGATTCATGATTCATGATATATGATTTGATTCATTCATGATTCAATTCATGATTCAATTCATGATTAATTTCATGATTCATGATTCATAATTCAATTCATGATACATGATTTGATTCATGATTCATGATTCAAGATTCATAATTCGATTCATGATTTATGATTCAATTTATGATTCATTTCATGATTCATGATTCGATTCATTAATCATGATTCAATTCATGATTCAATTCATGATTCATGATTAAATTCATGATTCATGATTCTATTCATGATTCATGATTCAAGATTCATGATTTAATTCATGATTCATTTTTTTATTCAATTCATCATTCAATTCATGATTCATGATTCAATTCATGATTCATCATTCAAATCATGATTCATGATTAATTTCATGATTCAATTCATGATTCATTTTTATGATTCAAGTCATGATTCAATTCATGATTCAATTCATGATTCATGAATCAATTCATGATTCAATTTATGATTCAATTCATGATTCCTGATTCGATTCATGATTAATGATTAATGATTCGATTCATGATTCATGATTCAATTCATGATTCAGGATTCATTTCATGATTCATGATTCATAATTTAATTCATGATTCATGATTTGATTCATGATTCATGATTCGATTCATAATTCATGATTCAATTCATGATTCATGATTCATGATTTGATTCATGATTCATGATTCAACTCATGATTCATTTCATGATTCATTATTCGATTCATAATTCATGATTCATGATTCATTTCATGATTCATGATTCATTTCATGATTCAATTCATGATTCAATTTATGATTCATAATTCAATTCATGATTCATGATTCATTTCATGATTCAATTCCTGATTCATGATTCAATTCATGTTTAATGATTCGATTCATGATTCATGATTCAGGATTCATGATTTGATTCATGATTTAATTCATGATTCACGATTCAATTCATGATTCTTTTCATGATTCATGATTCAATTCATGATTCAATTCATGATTCATCTTTGAATTCCTGATTCATAATTTATGATTCAATTCATGATTCATGATTCGATTCATGAATCATGATTCAATTCATGATTCATGATTCATGATTTAATTCATGATTCAATTCATGATTCAATTCATGATTTATGATTGATGATTTAATTCATGATTCATGATTTGATTCATGATTCGATTCATGAATCATGATTCAATTCATGATTCATGATATATGATTCGATTCATTCATGATTCAATTCATGATTCAATTCATGATTCATTTCATGATTCAATTCATGATTCATGATTCAATTCATGATTCATGATTCAATTCATGATTCATGATTCATTTCATGATTCATGATTAATGATTTGAATTATGATTAATGATTCAAGTCATGATTCATGATTCAATTCATGATTCATGATTCATTTTATGATTCATGATTCATGATTCATGATTCGATTTATGATTCATGATTAAATTAATGATTAATTTCATGATTCATGATTCGATTCATGATTCATGATTGAATTCATGATTCATGATTCATGATTAGATTCATGATTCATGATTCATGAATTGAATTCATGATTCATGATTCATGATTGAATTCATGATTCATGATTCATGATTCGATTCATGATTCATGATTCATGATTCGATTCATGAGTCATGAATCATGATTCATTATTCAATTCATGATTCAATTCATGATTCATTTCATGATTCATGATTCATGATTCAATTCATGATTAAATTCATGATTCATGATTCAATTCATGATTTATGATTCAATTTATGATTCATTTCATGATTTATTTCATGATTCATGATTCATGATTCGATTCATGATTCATTTCATGATTCATGATTCAATTCATGATTCATGATTTGATTCATGATTCATGATTCATGATTCAATTTCATTTAATTGATTGAATTTGATTCAATTAATGATTCAATTCATGATTCATTTCATGATTCATGATTCAAATCATGATTCATGATTCATTTCATGATTCATGATTCATTTCATGATTCAATTCATGATTCAATTTATGATTCATAATTTAATTCATGATTCATGATTCATTTCATGATTCAATTCATGATTCATGATTCAATTCATGTTTAATGATTCGATTCATGATTCATGATTAAAGATTCATGATTTGATTCATGATTTAATTCACGATTCATGATTCAATTCATTATTCATTTCATGATTCATGATTCAATTCATGATTCAATTCATGATTCATGTTTGAATTCATGATCTATCATTCATGATTCAATTCATGGTTCATGATTCGATTCATGAATCATGATTCAATTCATGATTCAATTCATGATTCATGATTTAATTCATTATTCAATTCATGATTCAATTCATGATTCATGATTCATGATTTAATTAATGATTAATGATTCATGATTCATGATATATGATTTGATTCATTCATGATTCAATTCATGATTCAATTCATGATTAATTTCATGATTCATGATTCATAATTCAATTCATGATACATGATTTGATTCATGATTCATGATTCAAGATTCATAATTCGATTCATGATTTATGATTCAATTTATGATTCATTTCATGATTCATGATTCGATTCATTAATCATGATTCAATTCATGATTCAATTCATGATTCATGATTAAATTCATGATTCATGATTCTATTCATGATTCATGATTCAAGATTCATGATTTAATTCATGATTCATTTTTGTATTCAATTCATCATTCAATTCATGATTCATGATTCAATTCATGATTCATCATTCAAATCATGATTCATGATTAATTTCATGATTCAATTCATGATTCATTTTTATGATTCAAGTCATGATTCAATTCATGATTCAATTCATGATTCATGAATCAATTCATGATTCAATTTATGATTCAATTCATGATTCCTGATTCGATTCATGATTAATGATTAATGATTCGATTCATGATTCATGATTCAATTCATGATTCAGGATTCATTTCATGATTCATGATTCATAATTTAATTCATGATTTATGATTTGATTCATGATTCATGATTCGATTCATAATTCATGATTCAATTCATGATTCATGATTCATGATTTGATTCATGATTCATGATTCAACTCATGATTCATTTCATGATTCATTATTCGATTCATAATTTATGATTCATGATTCATTTCATGATTCATGATTCATTTCATGATTCAATTCATGATTCAATTTATGATTCATAATTCAATTCATGATTCATGATTCATTTCATGATTCAATTCCTGATTCATGATTCAATTCATGTTTAATGATTCGATTCATGATTCATGATTCAAGATTCATGATTTGATTCATGATTTAATTCATGATTCACGATTCAATTCATGATTCTTTTCATGATTCATGATTCAATTCATGATTCAATTCATGATTCATCTTTGAATTCCTGATTCATAATTTATGATTCAATTCATGATTCATGATTCGATTCATGAATCATGATTCAATTCATGATTCATGATTCATGATTTAATTCATGATTCAATTCATGATTCAATTCATGATTTATGATTGATGATTTAATTCATGATTCATGATTTGATTCATGATTCGATTCATGAATCATGATTCAATTCATGATTCATGATATATGATTCGATTCATTCATGATTCAATTCATGATTCAATTCATGATTCATTTCATGATTCATGATTCATAATTCAATTCATGATACATGATTCGATTCATGATTCATGATTCAAGAATCATAATTCGATTCATGATTTAATTCATGGTTTATGATTCAATTTATGATTCAGTTCATGATTCATTTCATGATTCATGATTTGATTCATGATTCAATTCATGATTCAATTCATGATTCATGATTAAATTCATGATTCATGATTCTGTTCATGATTCATGATTCAAGATTTATGACTCATGATTTATGATTCAATTCATGATTCAATTCATGATTCATGATTCAATTCATGAATTATGATTTAATTCATGATTCATGATTCGATTCAGGATTCATGATTCGAATTATAATTCATAATTCAATTCATGATTCATGATTCATGATTCATGATTCGATTCATGATTCATGATTCAATTTATGATTAATTTCATGATTCATGATTCGATTCATGATTCATGATTCATGATTGAGTTCATGATTCATGATTCGATTCATGATTCATGATTCATGATTGAATTCATGATTCATGATTCATGATTCATGATTCATGATTCGATTCATGAGTCATGATTCATGATTCATGATTCATTTCATGATTCATGATACAATTCATTATTAATGAATCAATTCATGATTCAATTTATGATTCAATTCATGATTCATGATTCGATTCATGATTAATGATTCGATTCATGATTCATGATTCAATTCATGATTCAATTCATTATTCATAATTCATGATTCTTGATTCATGATTAATGATTCAAGTCATGATTCATGATTCAATTCATAATTCATGATTCATTTTATGATTCATTTTATGATTCATGATTAGATTCATGATTCATGATCAAAATCATGATTCATGATTGTATTCATGATTCATGGTTCATAATTCGATTCATGATTCATGATTCATAATTCGATTCATGATTCATGATTCATGATTCATGATTCAATTCATGATTCGATTCATGATTCATTTCATGATTCATGATTCAATTCATGATTCATGATTCGATTCATGATTCATGATTCATGATTCAATTCATGATTCATGATTTGATTCATGATTCATGATACATGATTCATGATTCATGATTCAATTCATGATTCATCATTCAATTCATGATTCATCATTCAATTCATGATTCATCATTCAATTCATGATTCATGATTTGTTTCATGATTCATGATTCAATTCATGATTCATGATTCAATTCATGATTCATGATTCGATTCATGATTCATGATTCATGATTCAATTCATGATTCATGATTTATGATTCGATTTATTATTTATGATTCATGATTCAATTTATGATTCATGATTAATGATTCATGATTCATGATTCAATTCATGATTCATGATTCATGATACGATTCATGATTCATAATTCAATTAATGATTTAATTCATGATTCATTTCAAGATTCATGATTAAAATCATGATTCATTAATCATTTCATGATTCATTTCATTATTCATAATTCATTTCATGATTCAATACATGATTCAATTTATGATTCATGATTCAATTCATGATTTATGATTCATTTCATGATTCAATTCATGATTCATGATTCAATTCATGTTTAATGATTCGATTCATGAATTATGATTCAAGATTCATGATTCGATTCATGATTTAATTCATGATTCATGATTCAATTCATGATTCAGTTCATGATTCATTTCATGATTCATAATTCAATTTATGATTCATGATTCAATTCATGATTCAATTCATGATTCAATTCATGATTCATTTTATAATTTAATTCATCAATCAATTCATGATTCATGATTCAATTCATGATTCATCATTCAAATCATGATTCATGATTCATTTTATGATTCATTTCATGATTCAATTCATGATTCATTTCATGATTCATTTCATGATTCAATTCATGATTCTTGATTCAATTCATGATTCATGATTCATTTCATGATTCATGATTAATGATTTGATTCATGATTAATGATTCAAGTCATGATTAATGATTCAATTCATGATTCATGATTCATTTTATGATTCATGATTCAAGATTCATGATTCGATTCATGATTCATGATTCAATTCATGATTAATTTCATGATTCATGTTTTGATTCATGATTCATGATTCATGATTCGATTCATGATTCATGATTCATGATTCAATTCACGATTCATATTTTATGATTTGATTCATGATTCATGATTCATGATTTATGATTCAATTTATGATTCATTTCATGATTTATTTCATGATTCATGATTCATGATTCGATTCATGATTCTTTTCCTGATTCATGATTCATGATTCAATTCATGATTCATGATTCATGATTCGATTCATGATTCATGATTCAATTCACGATTAATGATTTATGATTTGATTCATGATTCATGATTCATGATTCATGATTCAATTCATGATTCATCATTCAATTCATGATTCATCATTCAATTCATCATTCAATTCATGATTCATGATTCGAATCATGATTCATGATTCGATTCATGATTCATGATTCAATTCATGATTCATGATTTATGATTCGATTCATTATTGATGATTCATGATTCAATTCATGATTCATGATTTATGATTCATGATTCATAATTCAATTCATGATTCATGATTCATGATTCAATTAATGATTCAATTCATGATTCATTTCATGATTCATGATTCAAATCATGATTCATGATTCATTTCATGATTCATGATTCATTTCATGATTCATGATTCATTTCATGATTCATGATTCATTTCATGATTCAATTCATGATTCAATTTATGATTCATAATTCAATTCATGATTCATGATTCATTTCATGATTCAATTCATGATTCATGATTCAATTCATGTTTAATGATTCGATTCATGATTTATTATTCAAGATTCATGATTTGATTCATGATTTAATTCATGATTCATGATTCAATTCATGATTCATTTCATGATTCATGATTCAATTCATGATTAAATTCATGATTCATGTTTGAATTTATGATTCATCATTCATGATTCAATTCATGATTCATGATTCGATTCATCATTCATAATTCAATTCATGATTCATGATTCGATTCATGAATCATGATTCAATTCATGATTCAATTCATGATTCATGATTCATGATTTAATTCATGATTCAATTCATGATTAATGATTCATGATTCGATTCATAATTTGATTCATGAATCATGAATCATGATTCAATTCATGATTCATGATATATGATTCGAGTCATTCATAATTCAATTCATGATACATGATTCGATTCATGATTCATGATTCAAGATTCATAATTCGATTCATGATTTATGATTCAATTTATGATTCACTTCATGATTCATTTCATGATTCATGATTCGATTCATGATTCATGATTCAATTCATGATTCAATTCATGATTCATGATTAAATTCATGATTCATGATTCTATTCATGATTCATGATTCAAGATTCATGATTCAATTTATGATTCAAGTCATGATTCATGATTCAATTCATAATTCATGATTAATTTTATGATTCATTTCATGATTCATGATTAGATTCATGATTCATGATTGAATTCATGATTCATGATTCGATTCATGATTCATGATTCGATTCATGATTCATGATTCAATTCATGATTCAATTCATGATTCATGATTCATTTCATGATTCAATTCATGATTCATGATTCAATTCATGTTTAATGATTCGATTCATGATTCATTTCATGATTCAATTCATGATTCAAATCATGATTCATGTTTAAATTCATGATTCATCATTCATGATTCAATTCATGATTCATGATTCGATTCATGAATCATGATTCAATTCATGATTCAATTCTTGATTCATGATTCATGATTTAATTCATGATTCATGATTCATGATTTGATTCATGATTCGATTCATGAATCATGATTCAATTCATGATTCATGATATATGATTCGATTCATTCATGATTCAATTCATGATTCAATTCATGATTCATTTCATGATTCATAAATCATAATTCAATTCATGATACATGATTCGATTCATGATTCATGATTCAAGATTCATAATTCGATTCATGATTTAATTCATGGTTTATGATTCAATTTATGATTCAGTTCATGATTCATTTCATGATTCATGATTCGATTCATGATTCATGATTCAATTCATGATTCAATTCATGATTCAATTCATGATTCATGATTAAATTCATGATTCATGATTCTATTCATGATTCATGATTCAACATTCATGATTTAATTCAGGATTCATTTTATGATTCAATTCATCATTCAATTCATGATTCATGATTCAATTCATGAATCATCATTCAATTCAGGATTCATGATATATGATTCGATTCATTCATGATTCAATTCATGATTCAATTCATGATTCAATTCATGATTCATGAATCAATTCATGATTCATTTCATGATTCAATTCATGATTCAATTTATGATTCATAATTCAATTCATGATTCATTTCATGATTCAATACATGATTCATGATTCAATTCATGTTTAATGATTCGATTCATGATTCATTTCATGATTCATGATTCAATTCATGATTCAAATCATGATTCATGCTTGAATTCATGATTCATCATTCATGATTCAATTCTTGATTCATGATTCGATTCATGAATCATGATTCAATTCATGATTCAATTCATGATTCATGATTTAATTCATGATTCATGATTCATGATTTGATTCATGAATCGATTCATGAATCATGATTCAATTCATGATTCATGATATATGATTCGATTCATTCATGATTCAATTCATGATTCAATTCATGATTCATTTCATGATTCATAAATCATAATTCAATTCATGATACATGATTCGATTCATTCATGATTCAATTCATGATTCAATTCATGATTCATTTCATGATTCATAAATCATAATTCAATTCATGATACATGATTCGATTCATGATTCATGATTGTAGATTCATAATTCGATTCATGATTTAATTCATGGTTTATGATTCAATTTATGATTCAGTTCATGATTCATTTCATGATTCATGATTCGATTCATGATTCATGATTCAATTCATGATTCAATTCATGATTCAATTCATGATTCATGATTCAATTCATGATTCAATTCATGATTCAATTCATGATTCATGATTCAACATTCATGATTTAATTCAGGATTCATTTTATGATTCAATTCATCATTCAATTCATGATTCATGATTCAATTCATGAATCATCATTCAATTCATGATTCATGATATATGATTCGATTCATTCATGATTCAATTCATGATTCAATTCATGATTCATGAATCAATTCATGATTCAATTTATGATTCAATTCATGATTCATGATTCGATTCATGATTCATGATTAATGATTCGATTCATGATTCTTGATTCAATTCATGATTCAATTCATTATTCATAATTCATGATTCTTGATTCATGATTAATGATTCTAGTCATGATTCATGATTCAATTCATGATTCATGATTCGATTCATGATTCATGATTCAATTCATGATTCATGATTCATGATTTGATTCATGATTCATGATTCATGATTGAATTCATGATTCATGATTCGATTTATGATTCATGATTCATGATTCATGATTCATGATTCATGATTCAATTAATGATTCATTTCATGATTCATGATTCATGATTCAATTCATGATTCATGATTCAATTCATGATTCATGATTCAATTCATGATTTATGATTCAATTCATGATTTATGATTTCATTCATGAGTCAAGAATAAAATCATGATTCTTGATTCAATTTATGATTCATTTCATGATTTATTTCATGATTCATGATTCATGATTCGATTAATGATTCATGATTCATGGTTCGATTCATGATTCATGATTCATTTCATGATTCATTTCATTATTCATGATTCATTTCAGGATTCAATTCATGATTCAATTTATGATTCATGAGTCAATTCATGATTCCTGATTCATTTCATGATTCAATTCATGATTAATGATTCAATTCATGTTTAATGATTCGATTCATGAATCATGATTCAAGATTCATGATTCGATTCATGATTTATTTCTTGATTCATGATTCATGATTCAATTCATGATTCAATTCATGATTCATGATTTAATTCATGATTCAAGATTCATGATTCGATTCATGATTTAATTCATGATTTATGATTCAATTTATGATTCAGATCATGATTCATTTCATGATTCATAATTCGATTCATGATTCATGATTCAATTCATAATTCAATTCATGATTCATGATTAAATTCATGATTCATGATTCTATTCATAATTCATGATTCAAGATTCATGACTCATGATTTATGATTCAATTCATGATTCAATTCATGATTCATTTTATGATTCAATTCATGATTCATTTCATCATTCAATTCATGATTCAATTCATGATTCATGATTCAATTCATGATTCATGATTCATTTTATGATTTATGATTCATGATTTAATTCATGATTCATGATTCGATTCAGGATTCATGATTCGATTCATAATTCATAGTTCAATTCATGATTCATGATTCATGATTCGATTCATGATTCATGATTCAATTCATGATTAATTTCATGATTCATGATTCGATTCATGATTCATGATTCATGATTGAGTTCATGATTCATGATTCATGATTCGATTCATGATTCATGATTGAATTCATGATTCATGATTCATGATTCATGATTCGATTCATAAATCATGATTCATGATTCATGATTCATTTCATGATTCATGATTCAATTCATGATTCATGAATCAATTCATGACTCAATTTATGATTCAATTCATGATTCATGATTCGATTCATGATTAATGATTCGATTCATGATTCATGATTCAATTCATGATTCAATTCTATATTCATGATTCTTGATTCATGATTAATGATTCAATTCATGATTTATGATTCAATTCATGATTCATGATTTAATTCATGAGTCATGATTTAAATCATGATTCTTGATTCAATTTATGATTCATTTCATGATTTATTTCATGATTCATGATTTATGATTTGATTAATGATTCAGGATTCATGATTCGATTCATGATTCATGATTCATTTCATGATTTATTTCATGATTCATGATTTATTTCATGATTCAATTCATGATTCAATTTATGATTCATGATTCAATTCATGATTCCTGATTCATTTCATGATTTAATTCATGATTAATGATTCAATTCATGTTTAATGATTCGATTCATGAATCATGATTCAAGATTCATGATTCGATTCATGATTTAATTCTTGATTCATGATTCATGATTCAATTCATGATTCAATTCATGATTCATGATTCATGATTTAATTCATGATTCAAGATTCATGATTCGATTCATGATTTAATTCATGATTTATGATTCAATTTATGATTCAGATCTTGATTCATTTCATGATTCATAATTCGATTCATGATTCATGATTCAATTCATAATTCAATTCATGATTCATGATTCATGATTCATGATTCGATTCATGATTCAATTCATGATTAATTTCATGATTCATGATTCGATTCATGATTCATGATTGAGTTCATGATTAATGATTCATGATTCGATTCATGATTCATGATTGAATTCATGATTCATGATTCAGATTCATGATTCTTGATTCGATTCATGAGTCATGATTCATGATTCATGATTCATTTCATAATTCATGATTCAATTCATGATTCAATTTATGATTCAAGTCATGATTCATGATTCAATTCATAATTCATGATTAATTTTATGATTCATTTCATGATTCATGATTCATTTCATGATTCATGATTCGATTCATGATTCATGATTCGATTCATGATTCATGATTCAATTCATGATTCAATTCATGATTCATGATTCATTTCATGATTCAATTCATGATTCATGATTCAATTCATGTTTAATGATTCGATTCATGATTCGATTCATGAATCATGATTCAATTCATGATTCAATTCTTGATTCATGATTCATGATTTAATTCATGATTCATGATTCATGATTTGATTCATGATTCGATTCATGAATCATGATTCAATTCATGATTCATGATATATGATTCGATTCATTCATGATTCATCATGATTCAATTCATGATTCAATTCATGATTCAATTCATGATTCAATTCATGATTCATTTCATGATTCATAAATCATAATTCAATTCATGATACATGATTCGATTCATGATTCATGATTCAAGATTCATAATTCGATTCATGATTTAATTCATGGTTTATGATTCAATTTATGATTCAGTTCATGATTCATTTCATGATTCATGATTCGATTCATGATTCATGATTCAATTCATGATTCAATTCATGATTCAATTCATGATTCAATTCATGATTCATGATTAAATTCATGATTCATGATTCTATTCATGATTCATGATTCAACATTCATGATTTAATTCAGGATTCATTTTATGATTCAATTCATCATTCAATTCATGATTCATGATTCAATTCATGAATCATCATTCAATTCAGGCTTCATGATATATGATTCGATTCATTCATGATTCAATTCATGATTCAATTCATGATTCAATTCATGATTCATGAATCAATTCATGATTCATTTCATGATTCAATTCATGATTCAATTTATGATTCATGATTCAATTCATGATTCCTGATTCATTTCATGATTCAATTCATGATTAATGATTCAATTCATGTTTAATGATTTGATTCATGAATCATGATTCAAGATTCATGATTCGATTCATGATTTAATTCTTGATTCAAGATTCATGATTTAATTCATGATTCAAGATTCAAGATTCGATTCATGATTTAATTCATGATTTATGATTCAATTTATGATTCAGATTATGATTCATTTCATGATTCATAATTCGATTCATGATTCATGATTCGATTCATGATTCAATTCATGATTCAATTCATGATTCATGATTAAATTCATGATTCATGATTCGATTCATGATTCATGATTCATGATTAAATTCATGATTCGATTCATGATTCATGATTGTATTCATGATTCATGATTTTATTCATGATTCATGATTCATGATTCGATTCATGATTCATGATTCATGATTCATGATTCATGATTCAATTCATGATTCATGATTTAATTCATGATTCAAGATTCATGATTCGATTCATGATTTAATTCATGATTTATGATTCAATTTATGATTCAGATCATGATTCATTTCATGATTCATAATTCGATTCATGATTCATGATTCAATTCATAATTCAATTCATGATTCATGATTAAATTCATGATTCATGATTCTATTCATAATTCATGATTCAAGATTCATGACTCATGATTTATGATTCAATTCATGATTCAATTCATGATTCATTTTATGATTCAATTCATGATTCAATTCATGATTCATGATTCAATTCATGATTCATCATTCAAATCATGATTTATGATTCATTTCATGATTCAATTCATGATTCATTTCATCATTCAATTCATGATTCAATTCATGATTCATGATTCAATTCATGATTCATGATTCATTTCATGATTCATGATTCATGATTCATGATTTAATTCATGATTCATGATTTGATTCAGGATTCATGATTCGATTCATAATTCATAGTTCAATTCATGATTCATGATTCATGATTCGATTCATGATTCATGATTCAATTCATGATTAATTTCATGATTCATGATTCGATTCATGATTCATGATTCATGATTGAGTTCATGATTCATGATTCATGATTCGATTCATGATTCATGATTGAATTCATGATTCATGATTCATGATTCATGATTCGATTCATAAATCATGATTCATGATTCATGATTCATTTCATGATTCATGATTCAATTCATGATTCATGAATCAATTCATGATTCAATTTATGATTCAATTCATGATTAATGATTCAATTCATGATTAATGATTTGATTCATGATTCATGATTCAATTCATTATTCATGATTCTTGATTCATGATTAATGATTCAATTCACGATTTATGATTCAATTCATGATTCATGATTTAATTCATGAGTCATGATTTAAATCATGATTCTTGATTCAATTTATGATTCATTTCATGATTTATTTTATGATTCATGATTCATGATTCGATTAATGATTCATGATTCATGATTCATTTCATGATTCATTTCATTATTCATGATTCATTTCATGATTCAATTCATGATTCAATTTATGATTCATGATTCAATTCATGATTCCTGATTCATTTCATGATTCAATTCATGATTAATGATTCAATTCATGTTTAATGATTCGATTCATGAATCATGATTCAAGATTCATGATTCGATTCATGATTTAATTCTTGATTCATGATTCATGATTCAATTCATGATTCAATTCATGATTCATGATTCATGATTTAATTCATGATTCAAGATTCAAGATTCGATTCATGATTTAATTCATGATTTATGATTCAATTTATGATTCAGATTATGATTCATTTCATGATTCATAATTCGATTCATGATTCATGATTCGATTCATGATTCAATTCATGAATCAATTCATGATTCATGATTAAATTCATGATTCATGATTCGATTCATGATTCATGATTCATGATTGAATTCATGATTCGATTCATGATTCATGATTGTATTCATGATTCATGATTTTATTCATGATTCATGATTCATGATTCGATTCATGATTCATGATTCATGATTCATGATTCGATTCATAATTCATAGTTCAATTCATGATTCATGATTCATGATTCGATTCATGATTTATGATTCAATTCATGATTAATTTCATGATTCATGATTCGATTCATGATTCATGATTCATGATTGAGTTCATGATTCATGATTCATGATTCGATTCATGATTCATGTTTGAATTCATGATTCATGATTCATGATTCATGATTCGATTCATAAATCATGATTCATGATTCATGATTCATTTCATGATTCATGATTCAATTCATGATTCATGAATCAATTCATGATTCAATTTATGATTCAATTCATGATTAATGATTCAATTCATGATTAATGATTTGATTCATGATTCATGATTCAATTCATTATTCATGATTCTTGATTCATGATTAATGATTCAATTCATGATTTATGATTCAATTCATGATTCATGATTTAATTCATGAGTCATGATTTAAATCATGATTCTTGATTCAATTTATGATTCATTTCATGATTTATTTTATGATTCATGATTCATGATTCGATTAATGATTCATGATTCATGATTCATTTCATGATTCATTTCATTATTCATGATTCATTTCATGATTCAATTCATGATTCAATTTATGATTCATGATTCAATTCATGATTCCTGATTCATTTCATGATTCAATTCATGATTAATGATTCAATTCATGTTTAATGATTCGATTCATGAATCATGATTCAAGATTCATGATTCGATTCATGATTTAATTCTTGATTCATGATTCATGATTCAATTCATGATTCAATTCATGATTCATGATTCATGATTTAATTCATGATTCAAGATTCAAGATTCGATTCATGATTTAATTCATGATTTATGATTCAATTTATGATTCAGATTATGATTCATTTCATGATTCATAATTCGATTCATGATTCATGATTCGATTCATGATTCAATTCATGATTCAATTCATGATTCATGATTAAATTCATGATTCATGATTCGATTCATGATTCATGATTCATGATTGAATTCATGATTCGATTCATGATTCATGATTGTATTCATGATTCATGATTTTATTCATGATTCATGATTCATGATTCGATTCATGATTCATGATTCATGATTCATGATTCAATTCATGATTCATGATTTAATTCATGATTCAAGATTCATGATTCGATTCATGATTTAATTCATGATTTATGATTCAATTTATGATTCAGATCATGATTCATTTCATGATTCATAATTCGATTCATGATTCATGATTCAATTCATAATTCAATTCATGATTCATGATTAAATTCATGATTCATGATTCTATTCATAATTCATGATTCAAGATTCATGACTCATGATTTATGATTCAATTCATGATTCAATTCATGATTCATTTTATGATTCAATTCATGATTCAATTCATGATTCATGATTCAATTCATGATTCATCATTCAAATCATGATTTATGATTCATTTCATGATTTAATTCATGATTCATTTCATCATTCAATTCATGATTCAATTCATGATTCATGATTCAATTCATGATTCATGATTCATTTCATGATTCATGATTCATGATTTAATTCATGATTCATGATTCGATTCAGGATTCATGATTCGATTCATAATTCATAGTTCAATTCATGATTCATGATTCATGATTTGATTCATGATTCATGATTCAATTCATGATTAATTTCATGATTCATGATTCGATTCATGATTCATGATTCATGATTGAGTTCATGATTCATGATTCATGATTCGATTCATGATTCATGATTGAATTCATGATTTATGATTCATGATTCGATTCATAAATCATGATTCATGATTCATTTTATGATTCATGATTCAATTCATGATTCATGAATCAATTCATGATTCAATTTATAATTCAATTCATGATTCATGATTCGATTCATGATTAATGATTTGATTCATGATTCATGATTCAATTCATTATTCATGATTCTTGATTCATGATTAATGATTCAATTCATGATTTATGATTCAATTCATGATTCATGATTTAATTCATGAGTCATGATTTAAATCATGATTCTTGATTCAATTTATGATTCATTTCATGATTTATTTCATGATTCATGATTCATGATTCGATTAATGATTCATGATTCATGATTCGATTAATGATTCATGATTCATGATTCATTTCATGATTTATTTCATTATTCATGATTCATTTCATGATTCAATTCATGATTCAATTTATGATTCATGATTCAATTCATGATTCCTGATTCATTTCATGATTCAATTCATGATTAATGATTCAATTCATGTTTAATGATTTGATTCATGAATCATGATTCAAGATTCATGATTCGATTCATGATTTAATTCTTGATTCATGATTCATGATTCAATTCATGATTCAATTCATGATTCATGATTCATGATTTAATTCATGATTCAAGATTCAAGATTCGATTCATGATTTAATTCATGATTTATGATTCAATTTATGATTCAGATTATGATTCATTTCATGATTCATAATTCGATTCATGATTCATGATTCGATTCATGATTCAATTCATGATTCAATTCATGATTCATGATTAAATTCATGATTCATTATTCGATTCATGATTCATGATTCATGATTGAATTCATGACTCGATTCATGATTCATGATTGTATTCATGATTCATGATTTTATTCATGATTCATGATTCATGATTCGATTCATGATTCATGATTCATGATTCATGATTCAATTCATGATTCAATTCATGATTCATGATTCATGATTCAATTTATAATTCAATTCATGATTTATTATTCAATTCATGCTTCATGATTTAATTCATGAGTCATGATTTAAATCATGATTCATGATTCATTATATATGATCCATTTCATGATTTATTTCATGATTCATGATTCGATTCATGATTCATTTCATGATTCATGATTCAATTCATGATTCATGATTCGATTCATGATTCATCATTCAATTCATGATTCATCATTCAATTCATCATTCAATTCATCATTCATGATTAATGATTCATGATTCATGATTCAATTCATGATTCATGATTCATGATACGATTCATGATTCATAATTCAATTAATGATTTAATTCATGATTCATTTCAAGATTCATGATTAAAATCATGATTCATGATTCATTTCATGATTCATTTCATTATTCATGATTCATTTCATGATTCAATACACGATTCAATTTATGATTAATGATTCAATTCATGATTCATGATTCATTTCATGATTCAATTCATGATTCATGATTCAATTCATGTTTAATGATTCTATTCTTGAATTATGATTCAAAATTCATGATTCGATGCATGATTTAATTCATGATTCATGATTCAATTCATGATTCATTTCATGATTCATGATTAAGGATTTAATTCATGATTCAAGATTCATGATTCGATTCATGATTTAATTCATGATTCATGATTCAATTCATGATTCAATTCATGATTCATGATTAAATTCATGATTCTATTCATGATTCATGATTCAAGATTCATGACTCATGATTCATGATTCAATTCATGATTCTTGATTCAATTCATGATTCATCATTCAAATCCTGATTCATCATTCATTTTATGATTCCCTTAGATTGTACGCTCCTCTGAGCAGGGCCATCTCTCCTCCTGTTTCCACCACTTCTAACTCTGCTCTCCAGCTACTTAGCCCTCCTCCTCGAGGGTCCTCCACCCCACGTCCACTCTCACTCCCTCCTCCTACCTGGGGGTCTCCCTGTCTTCCGCGCCCTCCTTCTTGGGCCCCGTCATTTGCGGATCCTCCCTCCCCCTTCCCCGCCCTCTCTGGCTGTGAATTGAGCGTGCTGAGTTGCTGTGTTTACTGTACTGTGCTGTCTCCCATTGTATTGTGATTTTGTTTGTCTCTGTACGGCACTGCGGATGCCTTGTGGCGCCTA
>NW_027446809.1:0-44050 GCF_038048845.1 Mixophyes fleayi | reverse complement strand
TGATTCAAATAATGATTCATAATTCATTTCATGATTAAATTCATGATTCATTTTATGATTCATGATTCATGATTCAATTCATGATTCTTGATTCGATTCATGATTCATGATTCGATTCAAGATTCATGATTTAATTCATGATTCATGATTCGATTCATGATTCATGATTTATGATTCAATTCATGATTCATGATTCATGATTCATGATTCGATTCATGTTTCATAATTCAATTCATGATTCATGATTCATGATTCAATTCATGATTCGATTCATTATTCATGATTCGATTCATGATTCATGATTCAATTCATGATTGAATTCATTATTCATGATTGAATTCATGATTCATGATTCATGATTCGATTCATGATTCATGATTGAATTCATGATTCATGATTCATGATTCATGATTCAATTCATGATTCAGTTCATGATTCATGATTCAATTCATTATTCGATTCATAATTCATGATTCGATTCATGATTCATGATTCATTATTCATGATTCAATTCATGATTCATGATTCATGATTCAATTCATGATTCATGATTCAATTAATGATTCAATTCATGATTCAATTCATGATTCATGATTCATGATTCAATTCATGATTCATGATTCATGATTCATGATTCAATTCATGATTCAATTCATGATTCATGATTCGATTCATGATTCATGATTCATGATTCGATTCATGATTTATGATTCATGATTCATGATTTATGATTCATGATTCAATTCATGATTCATGATTCATGATTCATGATTAGATTCATAATTCATGATTCATGATTCAATTCATGATTCATGATTCATGATTCAATTCATTATTCATGATTCATGATTCATGATTCAATTCATGATTCAATTCATGATTCAATTCATTATTCATGATTCATGATTCATGATTCATGATTCGATTCATGATTCATGATTCAATTCATGATTTATGATGCATTTCATGATTCATGATTAAATTCATGATTCAATTTATGATTCATGATTTGATTCATGATTCATGATTTCATTCATGATTCATGATTCCATTCATGATTTATGATTCCATTCATGATTCATGATTCATGATTCGATTCATGATTCCATTCATAAATCATGATTCAATTCATGATTCATGATTCATGATTAGTTTCATGATTCATGATTCATGATTAATGATTTATGATTCAATTCATGATTCATGATTCATTTCATGATTTAATTCATGATTCATTTCATGATTCATGATTAATGATTCATGGTTCATGATTCAATTCATGATTAATGATTCATGGTTCATGATTCAATTCATGATTCATGATTCATGATTCAATTCATGATTCATGATTCATGATTCATGATTCATGATTCAATTCCTGATTCATGATTCATGATTCATGATTCATGATTCGATTCATGATTCAATTCATGATTCATGATTCGATTCATGATTCATGATTCATGATTTACGATTCATGATTTATGATTCATGATTCAATTCATGATTCATGATTCATGATTAGATTCATAATTCATGATTCATGATTCAATTCATGATACATGATTCAATTCATGATTCATGATTCGATTCATAATTCATGATTCGAGATTCAATTCATGATTCATGATTCATGATTCAATTCATGATTCAAGATTCATGATTCAGGATTCAATTCATGATTCAATTCATGATTCATGATTCATGATTCAATTCATGATTCATGATTCGATTCATGATTCATGATTCGATTCATGATTCATGATTCAATTCATGATTCATGATGCATTTCATGATTCATGATTAGATTCATGATTCAATTTATGATTCATGATTCATGATTCCATTCATGATTCATGATTCGATTCATGATTCATGATTCCATTCATGATTTATGATTCTATTCATGATTCATGATTCATGATTCGATTCATGATTCATGATGCGATTCATGATTCATGATTCAATTCATGATTGAATTCATAATTCATGATTGAATTCAAGATTCATGATTCATGATTCGATTCATGATTCATGATTCGATTCATGATTGAATTCATGATTCATGATTCATGATTCATGATTCAATTCATGATTCAGTTCATGATTTATGATTTAATTCATGATTCAATTCATAATTCATGATTCGATTCATGATTCATGATTCAATTCATGATTCATGATGCATTTCATGATTCATGATTAGATTCATGATTCAATTTATGATTCATGATTCCATTCATGATTCATGATTCCATTCATGATTCATGATTCCATTCATGATTCATGATTCCATTCATGATTTATGATTCCATTCATGATTCATGATTCATGATTCGATTCATGATTCATGATGCGATTCATGATTCATGATTCAATTCATGATTGAATTCATAATTCATGATTGAATTCAAGATTCATGATTCATGATTCGATTCATGATTCATGATTCGATTCATGATTGAATTCATGATTCATGATTCATGATTCATGATTCAATTCATGATTCAGTTCATGATTCATGATTCAATTCATGATTCGATTCATGATTCATGATTCGATTCATGATTCATGATTCATGATTTATGATTCAATTCATGATTCATGATTCATGATTCAATTCATGATTCAATTCATGATTCATGATTCATGATTCATGATTCATGATTGAATTCCTGATTCATGATTCATGATTCATGATTCATGATTCAATTCATGATTCAATTCATGATTCATGATTCATGATTCAATTCATGATTCATGATTCATGATTCATGATTGAATTCCTGATTTATGATTCATGATTCATGATTCATGATTCAATTCATGATTCAATTCATGATTCATGATTCGATTCATGATTCATGATTCATGATTCGATTCATGATTTATGATTCATGATTCATGATTTATGATTCATGATTCAATTCATGATTCATGATTCATAATTAGATTCATAATTCATGATTCAATTCATGATTCATGATTCAATTCATGATTCATGATTCGATTCATGATTCATGATTCGAGATTCAATTCATGATTCATGATTCGAGATTCAATTCATGATTCATGATTCAATTCATGATTCATGATTCATGATTCATGATTCATGATTCATGATTCAATTCCTGATTCATGATTCATGATTCATGATTCATGATTCAATTCATGATTCAATTCATGATTCATGATTCAATTCATGATTCATGATTCGATTCATAATTCATGATTCGAGATTCAATTCATGATTCATGATTCATGTTTGAATTCATGATTCATTATTCATGATTCATGATTCAATTCATGATTCAATTCATGATTCATGATTCATGATTCAATTCATGATTCATGATTCAGGATTCGATTCATGATTCATGATTCAATTCATGATTCATGATGCATTTCATGATTCATAATTAAATTCATGATTCAATTTATGATTCATGATTCCATTCATGATTCATAATTCCATTCATGATTCATGATTCCATTTATGATTTATGATTCCATTCATGATTCATGATTCATGATTCGATTCATGATTCATGATTCGATTCATGATTCATGATTCCATTCATAAATCATGATTCAATTCATGATTCATATTTCGTTTCATGATTCATGATTCAATTCATGATTCATGATTCATGATTAGTTTCATGATTCATGATTCATGATTAATGATTTATGATTCAATTCATGATTCATGATTCATTTCATGATTTAATTCATGATTCATTTTATGATTCATGATTCAATTCATGATTCAATTCATGATTAATGATTCATGATTCAATTCACGATTCATGATTCATGATTCGATTCATGATTCATGATGCGATTCATGATTCATGATTCAATTCATGATTGAATTCATAATTCATGATTGAATTCAAGATTCATGATTCATGATTCGATTCATGATTCATGATTCGATTCATGATTCATGATTCGATTCATGATTGAATTCATGATTCATGATTCATGATTCATGATTAAATTCATGATTCAGTTCATGATTCATGATTCAACTCATGATTCGATTCATTATTCATGATTCGATTCATGATTCATGATTCATGATTCATGATTCATGATTCATAATTCATGATTCATGATTCATGATTCAATTCATGATTCAATTCATGATTCATGATTCGATTCATGATTCATGATTCGATTCATGATTTATGATTCATGATTCATGATTTATGATTCATGATTCAATTCATGATTCTTGATTCATGATTCATGATTAGATTCATAATTCATGATTCATGATTCAATTCATGATACATGATTCAATTCATGATTCATGATTCGATTCATAATTATTCATGATTCGAGATTCAATTCATGAATCATGATTCATGATTCAATTCATGATTCAAGATTCATGATTCAGGATTCAATTCATGATTCAATGCATGATTCATGATTCATGATTCAATTCATGATTCATGATTCGATTCATGATTCATGATTCGATTCATGATTCATGATTCAATTCATGATTCTTTATGCATTTCATGATTCATGATTAGATTCATGATTCAATTTATGATTCATGATTCCATTCATGATTCATGATTCATGATTCGATTCATGATTCATGATTCGATTCATGATTCATGATTCCATTCATAAATCATGATTCAATTCATGATTCATATTTCGTTTCATGATTCATGATTCAATTCATGATTCATGATTCATGATTAGTTTCATGATTCATGATTCATGATTAATGATTTATGATTCAATTCATGATTCATGATTCATTTCATGATTTAATTCATGATTCATTTTATGATTCATGATTCATGATTCAATTCATGATTCAATTCATGATTAATGATTCATGATTCAATTCACGATTCATGATTCATGATTCGATTCATGATTCATGATGCGATTCATGATTCATGATTCAATTCATGATTGAATTCATAATTCATGATTGAATTCAAGATTCATGATTCATGATTCGATTCATGATTCATGATTCGATTCATGATTCATGATTCGATTCATGATTGAATTCATGATTCATGATTCATGATTCATGATTAAATTCATGATTCAGTTCATGATTCAGGATTCAACTCATGATTCGATTCATGATTCATGATTCGATTCATGATTCATGATTCATGAATTATGATTCAATTCATGATTCATGATTCATGATTCATGATTCATGATTCATGATTCATAATTCATGATTCATGATTCATGATTGAATTCCTGATTCATGATTCATGATTCATGATTCAATTCATGATTCAATTCATGATTCATGATTCGATTCATGATTCATGATTCGATTTTCATGATTCGATTCATGATTTATGATTCATGATTCATGATTTATGATTCATGATTCAATTCATGATTCATGATTCATGATTCATGATTCAATTCATGATACATGATTCAATTCATGATTCATGATTCGATTCATAATTCATGATTCGAGATTCAATTCATGAATCATGATTCATGATTCAATTCATGATTCAAGATTCATGATTCAGGATTCAATTCATGATTCAATGCATGATTCATGATTCATTATTCTATTCATGATTCATGATTCGATTCATGATTCATGATTCGATTCATGATTTAATTCATGATTCATGATGCATTTCATGATTCATGATTAGATTCATGATTCAATTTATGATTCATGATTCGATTCATGATTTATGATTCCATTCATGATTCATGATTCCATTCATGATTCATGATTCCATTCATGATTTATGATTCCATTCATGATTTATGATTCATGATTCATGATGCGATTCATGATTCATGATTCAATTCATGATTGAATTCATAATTCATGATTGAATTCAAGATTCATGATTCATGATTCGATTCATGATTCATGATTCGATTCATGATTGAATTCATGATTCATGATTCATGATTCATGATTCAATTCATGATTCAGTTCATGATTCATGATTCAATTCATGATTCGATTCATGATTCATGATTCGATTCATGATTTATGATTCATGATTCATGATTCATGATTCAATTCATGATTCATAAATCATGATTCAATTCATGATTCATGATTCATGATTCATGATTCATGATTCATAATTCATGATTCATGATTCATGATTCAATTCCTGATTCATGATTCAATCCATGATTCAATTCATGATTCAATTCATGATTCATGATTCATGATTCAATTCATGATTCATGATTCATGATTCATGATTGAATTCCTGATTCATGATTCATGATTCAAGATTCAATTCATGATTCGATTCATGATTCATGATTCGATTCATGATTCATGATTCATGATTCGATTCATGATTTATGATTCATGATTCATGATTTATGATTCATGATTCAATTCATGATTCATGATTCATGATTCATGATTCAAGATTCAATTCATGATTCGATTCATGATTCATGATTCGATTCATGATTCATGATTCATGATTCGATTCATGATTTATGATTCATGATTCATGATTTATGATTCATGATTCAATTCATGATTCATGATTCATGATTAGATTCATAATTCATGATTCATGATTCAATTCATGATACATGATTCAATTCATGATTCATGATTCGATTCATAATTCATGATTTGATATTCAATTCATGATTCATGATTCATGATTCAATTCATGATTCATGATTCAATTCATGATTCAAGATTCATGATTCAGGATTCAATTCATGATTCAATTCATGATTCATGATTCATGATTCGATTCATGATTCATGATTCGATTCATGATTCATGATTCGATTCATGATTCATGATTCAATTCATGATTCATGATGCATTTCATGATTCATGATTAGATTCATGATTCAATTTATGATTCATGATTCGATTCATGATTCATGATTCCATTCATGATTCATGATTCCATTCATGATTCATGATTCCATTCATGATTTATGATTCCATTCATGATTCGATTCATGATTCAAGATTCATGATTCAATTCATGATTCATGATTCATGATTCATGATTCATGATTCATAATTCATGATTCATGATTCATGATTCATGATTGAATTCCTGATTCATGATTCATGATTCATGATTCAATTCATGATTCAATTCATGATTCATGATTCGATTCATGATTCATGATTCGATTCATGATTTATGATTCATGATTCATGATTTATGATTCATGATTCAATTCATGATTCATGATTCATGATTCATGATTAGATTCATAATTCATGATTCATGATTCAATTCATGATACATGATTCAATTCATGATTCATGATTCGATTCATAATTCATGATTCGAGATTCAATTCATGAATCATGATTCATGATTCAATTCATGATTCAAGATTCATGATTCAGATTCAATTCATGATTCAATGCATGATTCATGATTCATTATTCTATTCATGATTCATGATTCGATTCATGATTCATGATTCGATTCATGATTCATGATTCAATTCATGATTCATGATGCATTTCATGATTCATGATTAGATTCATGATTCAATTTATGATTCATGATTCGATTCATGATTTATGATTCCATCATGATTCATGATTCCATTCATGATTCATGATTCCATTCATGATTTATGATTCCATTCATGATTTATGATTCATGATTCATGATGCGATTCATGATTCATGATTCAATTCATGATTGAATTCATAATTCATGATTGAATTCAAGATTCATGATTCATGATTCGATTCATGATTCATGATTCGATTCATGATTGAATTCATGATTCATGATTCATGATTCATGATTCAATTCATGATTCAGTTCATGATTCATGATTCAATTCATGATTCGATTCATGATTCATGATTCGATTCATGATTTATGATTCATGATTCATGATTCATGATTCAATTCATGATTCATAAATCATGATTCAATTCATGATTCATGATTCATGATTCATGATTCATGATTCATAATTCATGATTCATGATTCATGATTCAATTCCTGATTCATGATTCAATCCATGATTCAATTCATGATTCAATTCATGATTCATGATTCATGATTCAATTCATGATTCATGATTCATGATTCATGATTGAATTCCTGATTCATGATTCATGATTCAAGATTCAATTCATGATTCGATTCATGATTCATGATTCGATTCATGATTCATGATTCATGATTCGATTCATGATTTATGATTCATGATTCATGATTTATGATTCATGATTCAATTCATGATTCATGATTCATGATTCATGATTCAAGATTCAATTCATGATTCGATTCATGATTCTGATTCGATTCATGATTCATGATTCATGATTTGATTCATGATTTATGATTCATGATTCATGATTTATGATTCATGATTCAATTCATGATTCATGATTCATGATTAGATTCATAATTCATGATTCATGATTCAATTCATGATACATGATTCAATTCATGATTCATGATTCGATTCATAATTCATGATTTGATATTCAATTCATGATTCATGATTCAATTCATGATTCATGATTCAATTCATGATTCAAGATTCATGATTCAGGATTCAATTCATGATTCAATTCATGATTCATGATTCATGATTCGATTCATGATTCATGATTCGATTCATGATTCATGATTCGATTCATGATTCATGATTCAATTCATGATTCATGATGCATTTCATGATTCATGATTAGATTCATGATTCAATTTATGATTCATGATTCGATTCATGATTCATGATTCCATTCATGATTCATGATTCCATTCATAATTCATGATTCCATTCATGATTTATGATTCCATTCATGATTCATGATTCATGATTCGATTCATGATTCAAGATTCATGATTCAATTCATGATTCATGATTCATGATTCATGATTCATGATTCATAATTCATGATTCATGATTCATGATTCATGATTCAATTCCTGATTCATGATTCAATCCATGATTCATGATTCATGATTCAATTCCTGATTCATGATTCATAATTCAATTCATGATTCATGATTCATGATTCATGATTCATGATTCATGATTGAATTCCTGATTCATGATTCATGATTCATGATTTAATTCATGATTCAATTCATGATTCATGATTCGATTCATGATTCATGATTCGATTCATGATTTATGATTCATGATTCATGATTTATGATTCATGATTCAATTCATGATTCATGATTCATGATTAGATTCATAATTCATGATTCAATTCATGATTCATGATTCAATTCCTGATTCATGATTCATGATTCATGATTCAATTCATGATTCAATTCATGATTCATGATTCGATTCATGATTCGATTCATGATTTATGATTCATGATTCATGATTTATGATTCATGATTCAATTCATGATTCATGATTCATGATTCATGATTCATGATTCGATTCATAATTCATGATTTGAGATTCAATTCATGATTCATGATTCATGATTCAATTCATGATTCATTATTCATGATTCATGATTCAATTCATGATTCAATTCATGATTCATGATTCGATTCATGATTCAGGATTCGATTCATGATTCATGATTCAATTCATGATTCATGATTCCATTCATGATTCATGATTCCATTCATGATTCATGATTCCATTCATGATTCATGATTCCATTCATGATTTATGATTCCATTCATGATTCATGATTCATGATTCGATTCATGATTCATGATTCCATTCATAAATCATGATTCAATTCATGATTCATGATTTGTTTCATGATTCATGATTCAATTCATGATTCATGATTCATGATTAGTTTCATGATTCATGATTCATGATTAATGATTCATGATTCAATTCATGATTCAATTCATGATTCATTATTCATGATTCGATTCATGATTCATGATGCGATTCATGATTCATGATTCAATTCATGATTGAATTCATAATTCATGATTGTATTCAAGATTCATGATTCATGATTTGATTCATGATTCATGATTCGATTCATGATTGAATTCATGATTCATGATTCATGATTCATGATTCAATTCATGATTCAGTTCATGATTCAACTCATGATTCGATTCATGATTCATGATTAGATTCATGATTCAATTCATGATTCATGATTCATGATTGAATTCATGATTCATGATTCATGATTCATGATTCATAATTCATGATTCATGATTCATGATTCAATTCCTGATTCATGATTCAATCCATGATTCAATTCATGATTCAATTCATGATTCATGATTCATGATTCAATTCATGATTAATGATTCATGATTCATGATTCATGATTGAATTCCTGATTCATGATTCATGATTCATGATTCATGATTCAATTCATGATTCAATTCATGATTCATGATTCGATTCATGATTCATGATTCATGATTCGATTCATGATTTATGATTCATGATTCATGATTTATGATTCATGATTCAATTCATGATTCATGATTCATGATTAGATTCATAATTCATGATTCATGATTCAATTCATGATACATGATTCAATTCATGATTCATGATTCGATTCATAAATCATGATTCGAGATTCAATTCATGATTCATGTTTCATGATTCAATTCATGATTCAAGATTCATGATTCAGGATTCAATTCATGATTCAATTCATGATTCATGATTCATGATTCAATTCATGATTCATGATTCATGATTCAATTCATGATTCATGATTCGATTCATGATTCATGATTCGATTCATGATTAATGATTCAATTCATGATTCATGATGCATTTCATGATTCATGATTAGATTCATGATTCAATTTATGATTCATGATTCGATTCATGATTCATGATTCCATTCATGGTTCATGATTCCATACATGATTTATGATTCCATTCATGATTCATGATTCATGATTCATGATTTGATTCATGATTCATGATGCGATTCATGATTCATGATTCAATTCATGATTCAATTCATAATTCATGATTGAATTCAAGATTCATGATTCATGATTCAATTCATGATTCATAATTCGATTCATGATTGAATTCATGATTCATGATTCATGATTCATGATTCAATTCATGATTCAGTTCATGATTCATGATTCAATTTATGATTCGATTCATGATTCATGATTTGATTCATGATTCATGATTCAATTCATGATGCATTTCATGATTCATGATTAGATTCATGATTCAATTTATGATTCATGATTCGATTCATGATTCATGATTCCATTCATGATTCATGATTCCATTCATGATTCATGATTCCATTCATGATTCATGATTCATGATTCGATTCATGATTCATGATGCGATTCATGATTCATGATTCAATTCATGATTGAATTCATAATTCATGATTGAATTCAAGATTCATGATTCATGATTCGATTCATGATTCATGATTCGATTCATGATTGAATTCATGATTCATGATTCATGATTCATGATTCAATTCATGATTCAGTTCATGATTCATGATTCAATTCATGATTCGATTCATGATTCATGATTCGATTCATGATTCATGATTCATGATTCATGATTCAATTCATGATTCATGATTCATGATTCAATTCATGATTCATGATTCATGATTCACGATTCATGATTCATGATTCATGATTCATGATACATGATTCATGATTCAATTCCTGATTCATGATTCAATCCATGATTCAATTCATGATTCAATTCATGATTCATGATTCATGATTCAATTCATGATTCATGATTCATGATTCATGATTCATGATTGAATTCCTGATTCATGATTCATGATTCATGATTCATGATTAAATTCATGATTCAATTCATGATTCATGATTCGATTCATGATTCATGATTCATGATTCATGATTCGATTCATGATTCATGATTCGATTCATGATTTATGATTCATGATTCATGATTTATGATTCATGATTCAATTCATGATTCATGATTCATAATTAGATTCATAATTCATGATTCAATTCATGATTCATGATTCAATTCATGATTCATGAATCGATTCATAATTCATGATTCGAGATTCAATTCATGATTCATGATTCATGATTCAATTCATGATTCATGATTCATGATTCATGATTCATGATTCATGATTCAATTCCTGATTCATGATTCATGATTCATGATTCATGATTCAATTCATGATTCAATTCATGATTCATGATTCGATTCATGATTCATGATTCATGATTCGATTCATGATTTAAGATTCATGATTCATGATTTATGATTCATGATTCAATTCTTGATTCATGATTCATGATTAGATTCATAATTCATGATTCAATTCATGATTCATGATTCAATTCATGATTCATGATTCGATTCATAATTCATGATTCGAGATTTAATTAATGATTCATGATTCATGATTGAATTCATGATTCATTATTCATGATTCATGATTCAATTCATGATTCAATTCATGATTCATGATTCATGATTCAATTCATGATTTATGATTCAGGATTCGATTCATGATTCATGATTCAATTCATGATTCATGATGCATTTCATGATTCATAATTAAATTCATGATTCAATTCATGATTCAAGATTCATGATTCAGGATTCAATTCATGATTCAATTCATGATTCATGATTCATGATTCAATTCATGATTCATGATTCGATTCATGATTCATGATTCGATTCATGATTCATGATTCATGATTCGATTCATGATTTATGATTCATGATTCATGATTTATGATTCATGATTCAATTCATGATTCATGATTCATAATTAGATTCATAATTCATGATTCAATTCATGATTCATGATTCAATTCATGATTCATGAATCGATTCATAATTCATGATTCGAGATTCAATTCATGATTCATGATTCATGATTCAATTCATGATTCATGATTCATGATTCATGATTCATGATTCATGATTCAATTCCTGATTCATGATTCATGATTCATGATTCATGATTCAATTCATGATTCAATTCATGATTCATGATTCGATTCATGATTCATGATTCATGATTCGATTCATGATTTAAGATTCATGATTCATGATTTATGATTCATGATTCAATTCTTGATTCATGATTCATGATTAGATTCATAATTCATGATTCAATTCATGATTCATGATTCAATTCATGATTCATGATTCGATTCATAATTCATGATTCGAGATTTAATTAATGATTCATGATTCATGATTGAATTCATGATTCATTATTCATGATTCATGATTCAATTCATGATTCAATTCATGATTCATGATTTATGATTCAATTCATGATTTATGATTCAGGATTCGATTCATGATTCATGATTCAATTCATGATTTATGATGCATTTCATGATTCATAATTAAATTCATGATTCAATTCATGATTCAAGATTCATGATTCAGGATTCAATTCATGATTCAATTCATGATTCATGATTCATGATTCAATTCATGATTCATGATTCGATTCATGATTCATGATTCGATTCATGATTCATGATTCAATTCATGATTCATGATGCATTTCATGATTCATGATTAGATTCATGATTCAATTTATGATTCATGATTCGATTCATGATTCATGATTCCATTCATGATTCATGATTCCATTCATGATTTATGATTCCATTCATGATTCATGATTCATGATTTGATTCATGATTCATGATGCGATTCATGATTTATGATTCATGATTCATGATTTATGATTCATGATTCAATTCATGATTCATGATTCATGATTCATGATTAGATTCATAATTCATGATTCATGATTCAATTCATGATACATGATTCAATTCATGATTCATGATTCGATTCATAAATCATGATTCGAGATTCAATTCATGATTCATGTTTCATGATTCAATTCATGATTCAAGATTCATGATTCAATATTCAATTCATGATTCAATTCATGATTCATGATTCATGATTCAATTCATGATTCATGATTCATGATTCAATTCATGATTCATGATTCGATTCATGATTCATGATTCGATTCATGATTCATGATTCAATTCATGATTCATGATGCATTTCATGATTCATGATTAGATTCATGATTCAATTTATGATTCATGATTCGATTCATGATTCATGATTCCATTCATGGTTCATGATTCCATACATGATTTATGATTCCATTCATGATTCATGATTCATGATTCATGATTTGATTCATGATTCATGATGCGATTCATGATTCATGATTCAATTCATGATTCAATTCATAATTCATGATTGAATTCAAGATTCATGATTCATGATTCAATTCATGATTCATGATTCGATTCATGATTGAATTCATGATTCATGATTCATGATTCATGATTCAATTCATGATTCAGTTCATGATTCATGATTCAATTTATGATTCGATTCATGATTCATGATTCGATTCATGATTCATGATTCAATTCATGATGCATTTCATGATTCATGATTCAATTCATGATTCAGTTCATGATTCATGATTCAATTTATGATTCGATTCATGATTCATGATTCGATTCATGATTCATGATTCAATTCATGATGCATTTCATGATTCATGATTAGATTCATGATTCAATTTATGATTCATGATTCGATTCATGATTCATGATTCCATTCATGATTCATGATTCCATTCATGATTCATGATTCATGATTCGATTCATGATTCATGATGCGATTCATGATTCATGATTCAATTCATGATTGAATTCATAATTCATGATTGAATTCAAGATTCATGATTCATGATTCGATTCATGATTCATGATTCGATTCATGATTGAATTCATGATTCATGATTCATGATTCATGATTCAATTCATGATTCAGTTCATGATTCAATTCATGATTCGATTCATGATTCATGATTCGATTCATGATTCATGATTCATGATTCAATTCATGATTCATGATTCATGATTCAATTCATGATTCATGATTCATGATTCATGATTCATGATTCATGATTCATGATTCATGATACATGATTCATGATTCATGATTCAATTCCTGATTCATGATTCAATCCATGATTCAATTCATGATTCAATTCATGATTCATGATTCATGATTCAATTCATGATTCATGATTCATGATTCATGATTCATGATTGAATTCCTGATTCATGATTCATGATTCATGATTCATGATTAAATTCATGATTCAATTTATGATTCATGATTCGATTCATGATTCATGATTCATGATTCATGATTCGATTCATGATTTATGATTCATGATTCATGATTTATGATTCATGATTCAATTCATGATTCATGATTCATAATTAGATTCATAATTCATGATTCAATTCATGATTCATGATTCAATTCATGATTCATGAATCGATTCATAATTCATGATTCGAGATTCAATTCATGATTCATGATTCATGATTCAATTCATGATTCATGATTCATGATTCATGATTCATGATTCATGATTCAATTCCTGATTCATGATTCATGATTCATGATTCATGATTCAATTCATGATTCAATTCATGATTCATGATTCGATTCATGATTCATGATTCGATTCATGATTTAAGATTCATGATTCATGATTTATGATTCATGATTCAATTCTTGATTCATGATTCATGATTAGATTCATAATTCATGATTCAATTCATGATTCATAATTCAATTCATGATTCATGATTCGATTCATAATTCATGATTCGAGATTTAAATAATGATTCATGATTCATGATTGAATTCATGATTCATTATTCATGATTCATGATTCAATTCATGATTCAATTCATGATTCATGATTCATGATTCAATTCATGATTTATGATTCAGGATTCGATTCATGATTCATGATTCAATTCATGATTCATGATGCATTTCATGATTCATAATTAAATTCATGATTCAATTCATGATTCAAGATTCATGATTCAGGATTCAATTCATGATTCAATTCATGATTCATGATTCATGATTCAATTCATGATTCATGATTCGATTCATGATTCATGATTCGATTCATGATTCATGATTCAATTCATGATTCATGATGCATTTCATGATTCATGATTAGATTCATGATTCAATTTATGATTCATGATTCGATTCATGATTCATGATTCCATTCATGATTCATGATTCCATTCATGATTTATGATTCCATTCATGATTCATGATTCATGATTTGATTCATGATTCATGATGCGATTCATGATTCATGATTCAATTCATGATTGAATTCATAATTCATGATTGAATTCAAGATTGATGATTCATGATTCGATTCATGATTCATGATGCGATTCATGATTCATGATTCAATTCATGATTCAATTCATAATTCATGATTGAATTCAAGATTCATGATTCATGATTCGATTCATGATACATGATTTGATTCATGATTGAATTCATGATTCATGATTCATGATTCATGATTCATGATTCATGATTCAATTCATGATTCAGTTCATGATTCATGATTCAATTTATGATTCGATTCATGATTCATGATTCGATTCATGATTCATGATTCAATTCATGATTCATGATGCATTTCATGATTCATGATTAGATTCATGATTCAATTTATGATTCATGATTCGATTCATGATTCATGATTCCATTCATGATTCATGATTCCATTCATGATTCATGATTCATGATTCGATTCATGATTCATGATGCGATTCATGATTCATGATTCAATTCATGATTGAATTCATAATTCATGATTGAATTCAAGATTCATGATTCATGATTCGATTCATGATTCATGATTCGATTCATGATTGAATTCATGATTCATGATTCATGATTCATGATTCAGTTCATGATTCAGTTCATGATTCATGATTCAATTCATGATTCGATTCATGATTCATGATTCGATTCATGATTCATGATTCATGATTCATGATTCAATTCATGATTCATGATTCATGATTCAATTCATGATTCATGATTCATGATTCATGATTCATGATTCATGATTCATAATTCATGATACATGATTCATGATTCATGATTCAATTCCTGATTCATGATTCAATCCATGATTCAATTCATGATTCAATTCATGATTCATGATTCATGATTCAATTCATGATTCATGATTCATGATTCATGATTCATGATTGAATTCCTGATTCATGATTCATGATTCATGATTCATGATTAAATTCATGATTCAATTCATGATTCATGATTCGATTCATGATTCATGATTCATGATTCATGATTCGATTCATGATTTATGATTCATGATTCATGATTTATGATTCATGATTCAATTCATGATTCATGATTCATAATTAGATTCATAATTCATGATTCAATTCATGATTCATGATTCAATTCATGATTCATGATTCGATTCATAATTCATGATTCGAGATTCAATTCATGATTCATGATTCATGATTCAATTCATGATTCATGATTCATGATTCATGATTCATGATTCATGATTCATGATTCATGATTCAATTCCTGATTCATGATTCATGATTCATGATTCAATTCATGATTCAATTCATGATTCATGATTCGATCATGATTTATGATTCATGATTCATGATTTATGATTCATGATTCAATTCTTGATTCATGATTCATGATTAGATTCATAATTCATGATTCAATTCATGATTCATGATTCGATTCATAATTCATGATTCGAGATTTAATTAATGATTCATGATTCATGAATGAATTCATGATTCATTATTCATGATTCATGATTCAATTCATGGTTCAATTCACGATTCATGATTCATGATTCCATTCATGATTTATGATTCCATTCATGATTCATGATTCGATTCATGATTCATGATTCCATTCATAAATCATAATTCAATTCATGATTCATGATTCGTTTCATGATTCATGATTCAATTCATGATTCATGATTCATGATTAGTTTCATGATTCATGATTCATGATTAATGATTTATGATTCAATTCATGATTCATGATTCATTTCATGATTTAATTCATGATTCATTTTATGATTCATGATTCATGATTCATGATTCAATTCATGATTCAATTCATGATTAATGATTCATGATTCAATTCACGATTCATGATTCATGATTCAATCACGATTCATGATTCATGATTCGATTCATGATTCATGATGCGATTCATGATTCATGATTCAATTCATGATTGAATTCATAATTCATGATTGAATTCAAGATTCATGATTCATGATTCGATTCATGATTCATGATTCGATTCATGATTCATGATTCGATTCATGATTGAATTCATGATTCATGATTCATGATTCAATTCATGATTCAGTTCATGATTCATGATTCAACTCATGATTCGATTCATGATTCATGATTCGATTCATGATTCATGATTCATGAATTATGATTCAATTCATGATTCATGATTCATAATTAGATTCATAATTCATGATTCAATTCATGATTCATGATTCATAATTAGATTCATAATTCATGATTCAATTCATGATTCATGATTCAATTCATGATTCATGATTCGATTCATAATTCATGATTCGAGATTCAATTCATGATTCATGATTCATGATTCAATTCATGATTCATGATTCATGATTCATGATTCATGATTCAATTCCTGATTCATGATTCATGATTCATGATTCATGATTCAATTCATGATTCAATTCATGATTCATGATTTGATTCATGATTCATGATTCATGATTCGATTCATGATTTATGATTCATGATTCATGATTTATGATTCATGATTCAATTCATGATTCATGATTCATGATTAGATTCATAATTCATGATTCAATTCATGATTCATGATTCAATTCATGATTCATGATTCGATTCATAATTCATGATTCGAGATTCAATTCATGATTCATGATTCATGATTGAATTCATGATTCATTATTCATGATTCATGATTCAATTCATGATTCAATTCATGATTCATGATTCAGGATTCGATTCATGATTCATGATTCAATTCATGATTCATGATGCATTTCATGATTCATAATTAAATTCATGATTCAATTTATGATTCATGATTCCATTCATGATTCATGATTCCATTCATGATTCATGATTCCATTCACGATTCATGATTCATGATTCCATTCATGATTCATGATTCCATTCATAAATCATGATTCAATTCATGATTCATGATTCGTTTCATGATTCATGATTCAAATCATGATTCATGATTTATGATTCAATTCATGATTCATGATTCTTCATTTCATGATTCATGATTCATGATTCAATTCATGATTCAATTCATGATTAATGATTCATGGTTCATGATTCAATTCATGATTCATGATTCAAGTAATGATTCATTTTATGATTCATGATTCAATTCATGATTTATGATTCAATTAATGATTCAATTCATTATTCATTTCATGATTCATGATTTAATTCATGATTTGATTTATGATTCATGATTCGATTCATGATTCATGATTCAATTCATGATTCAATTCATGATTCATGATTCAATTCATGATTAATGATTCATGATTCGATTCATGATTCATGATTCATGATTCATGATTTAATTCATGATTCATGATTCATGATTCATTATTAGATTCATAATTCATGATTCATGATTCAATTCATGATTCATGATTCAATTCATGATTAAATTCATGATTCTTTTTATGATTTATGATTTAATTCATGATTCGATTCATGATTCATAATTCGATTCATGATTCATGATTCATGATTAAATTAATAATTCAAGTCATGATTCATGATTCAATTCATGATTCATGATTCAATTAATGATTAAATTCATGATTCTTTTTATGATTCATGATTTAATTCATGATTCGATTCATGATTCATAATTCGATTCATGATTCATGATTCATGATTCATGATTCATGATTCATGATTCATGATTCATAATTCATGATACATGATTCATGATTCATGATTCAATTCCTGATTCATGATTCAATCCATGATTTAATTCATGATTCAATTCATGATTCATGATTCATGATTCAATTCATGATTCATGATTCATGATTCATGATTGAATTCCTGATTCATGATTCATGATTCATGATTCATGATTAAATTCATGATTCAATTCATGATTCATGATTCAATTCATGATTCATGATTCGATTCATGATTCATGATTCATGATTCATGATTCGATTCATGATTTATGATTCATGATTCATGATTTATGATTCATGATTCAATTCATGATTCCTGATTCATATTTAGATTCATAATTCATGATTCAATTCATGATTCATGATTCAATTCATGATTCATGATTCGATTCATAATTCATGATTCGAGATTCAATTCATGATTCATGATTCATGATTCATGATTCAATTCCTGATTCATGATTCATGATTCAATTCATGATTCAATTCATGATTCATGATTCGATTCATGATTCATGATTCATGATTCGATTCATGATTTATGATTCATGATTCATGATTTATGATTCATGATTCAATTCTTGATTCATGATTCATGATTAGATTCATAATTCATGATTCAATTCATGATTCATGATTCAATTCATGATTCATGATTCGATTCATAATTCATGATTCGAGATTTAATTAATGATTCATGATTCATGATTGAATTCATGATTCATTATTCATGATTCATGATTCAATTCATGATTCAATTCATGATTCATGATTCATGATTCAATTCATGATTCATGATCAGGATTCGATTCATGATTCATGATTCAATTGATGATTCATGATGCATTTCATGATTCATAATTAAATTCATGATTCAATTTATGATTCATGATTCCATTCATGATTCATGATTCCATTCATGATTTATGATTCCATTCATGATTCATGATTCATGATTCAATTCATGATTCATGATTCGTTTCATGATTCATGAATCATGAATCATGATTCATGATTCATGATTAGTTTCATGATTCATGATTCATGATTAATGATTTATGATTCAATTCATGATTCATGATTCATTTCATGATTTAATTCATGATTCATTTTATGATTCATGATTCATGATGATTCAATTCATGATTCAATTCATGATTAATGATTCATGATTCAATTCACGATTCATGATTCATGATTCAATTCACGATTCATGATTCATGATTCGATTCATGATTCATGATGCGATTCATGATTCATGATTCAATTCATGATTGAATTCATAATTCATGATTGAATTCAAGATTCATGATTCGATTCATGATTCATGATTCGATTCATGATTCATGATTCGATTCATGATTGAATTCATGATTCATGATTCATGATTCATGATTCAATTCATGATTCAGTTCATGATTCATGATTCAACTCATGATTCGATTCATGATTCATGATTCGATTCATGATTCATGATTCATGAATTATGATTCAATTCATGATTCATAATTAGATTCATAATTCATGATTCAATTCATGATTCATGATTCAATTCATGATTCATGATTCGATTCATAATTCATGATTCGAGATTCAATTCATGATTCATGATTCATGATTCAATTCATGATTCATGATTCATGATTCATGATTCATGATTCAATTCCTGATTCATGATTCATGATTCATGATTCATGATTCAATTCATGATTCAATTCATGATTCATGATTCGATTCATGATTCATGATTCATGATTCGATTCATGATTTATGATTCATGATTCATGATTTATGATTCATGATTCAATTCATGATTCATGATTCATGATTAGATTCATAATTCATGATTCAATTCATGATTCATGATTCAATTCATGATTCATGATTCGATTCATAATTCATGATTCGAGATTCAATTCATGATTCATGATTCATGATTGAATTCATGATTCATTATTCATGATTCATGATTCAATTCATGATTCAATTCATGATTCATGATTCAGGATTCGATTCATGATTCATGATTCAATTCATGATTCATGATGCATTTCATGATTCATAATTAAATTCATGATTCAATTTATGATTCATGATTCCATTCATGATTCATGATTCCATTCATGATTCATGATTCCATTCACGATTCATGATTCATGATTCCATTCATGATTCATGATTCCATTCATAAATCATGATTCAATTCATGATTCATGATTCGTTTCATGATTCATGATTCAAATCATGATTCATGATTTATGATTCAATTCATGATTCATGATTCTTCATTTCATGATTCATGATTCATGATTCATGATTCAATTCATGATTCAATTCATGATTAATGATTCATGGTTCATGATTCAATTCATGATTCATGATTCAAGTAATGATTCATTTTATGATTCATGATTCAATTCATGATTTATGATTCAATTAATGATTCAATTCATTATTCATTTCATGATTCATGATTTAATTCATGATTTGATTTATGATTCATGATTCGATTCATGATTTCATGATTCAATTCATGATTCAATTCATGATTCATGATTCAATTCATGATTAATGATTCATGATTCGATTCATGATTCATGATTCATGATTCATGATTTAATTCTCATGATTCATGATTCATGATTCATTATTAGATTCATAATTCATGATTCATGATTCAATTCATGATTCATGATTCAATTCATGATTAAATTCATGATTCTTTTTATGATTTATGATTTAATTCATGATTCGATTCATGATTCATAATTCGATTCATGATTCATGATTCATGATTAAATTAATAATTCAAGTCATGATTCATGATTCAATTCATGATTCATGATTCAATTAATGATTAAATTCATGATTCTTTTTATGATTCATGATTTAATTCATGATTCGATTCATGATTCATAATTCGATTCATGATTCATGATTCATGATTCATGATTCATGATTCATGATTCATGATTCATAATTCATGATACATGATTCATGATTCATGATTCAATTCCTGATTCATGATTCAATCCATGATTCAATTCATGATTCAATTCATGATTCATGATTCATGATTCAATTCATGATTCATGATTCATGATTCATGATTGAATTCCTGATTCCTGATTCATGATTCATGATTCATGATTAAATTCATGATTCAATTCATGATTCATGATTCAATTCATGATTCATGATTCGATTCATGATTCATGATTCATGATTCATGATTCGATTCATGATTTATGATTCATGATTCATGATTTATGATTCATGATTCAATTCTTGATTCATGATTCATGATTAGATTCATAATCATGATTCAATTCATGATTCATGATTCAATTCATGATTCATGATTCGATTCATAATTCATGATTCGAGATTTAATTAATGATTCATGATTCATGATTCAATTCATGATTCAATTCATGATTCATGATTCATGATTCAATTCATGATTCATGATTCAGGATTCGATTCATGATTCATGATTCAATTGATGATTCATGATGCATTTCATGATTCATAATTAAATTCATGATTCAATTTATGATTCATGATTCCATTCATGATTCATGATTCCATTCATGATTTATGATTCCATTCATGATTCATGATTCATGATTCAATTCATGATTCATGATTCGTTTCATGATTCATGATTCAATTCATGATTCATTGATTCATGATTAGTTTCATGATTCATGATTCATGATTAATGATTTATGATTCAATTCATGATTCATGATTCATTTCATGATTTAATTCATGATTCATTTTATGATTCATGATTCATGATTCATGATTCAATTCATGATTAATGATTCATGATTCAATTCACGATTCATGATTCATGATTCAATTCACGATTCATGATTCATGATTCTATTCATGATTCATGATGCGATTCATGATTCATGATTCAATTCATGATTGAATTCATAATTCATGATTGAATTCAAGATTCATGATTCGATTCATGATTCATGATTCGATTCATGATTCATGATTCGATTCATGATTGAATTCATGATTCATGATTCATGATTCAATTCATGATTCAGTTCATGATTCATGATTCAACTCATGATTCGATTCATGATTCATGATTCATGAATTATGATTCAATTCATGATTCATGATTCATAATTAGATTCATAATTCATGATTCAATTCATGATTCATGATTCATAATTAGATTCATAATTCATGATTCAATTCATGATTCATGATTCAATTCATGATTCATGATTCGATTCATAATTCATGATTCGAGATTCAATTCATGATTCATGATTCATGATTCAATTCATGATTCATGATTCATGATTCATGACTCATGATTCATGATTCAATTCATGATTCATTTCATGATTCATGATTCGATTCATGATTCATGATTCATGATTCGATTCATGATTTATGATTCATGATTCATGATTTATGATTCATGATTCAATTCATGATTCATGATTCATGATTAGATTCATAATTCATGATTCAATTCATGATTCATGATTCAATTCATGATTCATGATTCGATTCATAATTCATGATTCGAGATTCAATTCATGATTCATGATTCATGATTGAATTCATGATTCATTATTCATGATTCATGATTCAATTCATGATTCAATTCATGATTCATGATTCAGGATTCGATTCATGATTCATGATTCAATTCATGATTCATGATGCATTTCATGATTCATAATTAAATTCATGATTCAATTTATGATTCATGATTCCATTCATGATTCATGATTCCATTCATGATTCATGATTCCATTCACGATTCATGATTCATGATTCCATTCATGATTCATGATTCCATTCACGATTCATGATTCATAATTAAATTCATGATTCAATTTATGATTCATGATTCCATTCATGATTCATGATTCCATTCATGATTCATGATTCCATTCACGATTCATGATTCATGATTCCATTCATGATTCATGATTCCATTCACGATTCATGATTCATGATTCCATTCATGATTCATGATTCCATTCATAAATCATGATTCAATTCATGATTCATGATTCGTTTCATGATTCATGATTCAAATCATGATTCATGATTCATGATTAGTTTCATGATTCATGATTCATGATTAATGATTTATGATTCAATTCATGATTCATGATTCATTTCATGATTTAATTCATGATTCATTTCATGATTCATGATTCATGATTCATGATTCAATTCATGATTCAATTCATGATTAATGATTCATGGTTCATGATTCAATTCATGATTCATGATTCAAGTAATGATTCATTTCATGATTCATGATTCAATTCATGATTTATGATTCAATTAATGATTCAATTCATTATTCATTTCATGATTCATGATTTAATTCATGATTTGATTTATGATTCATGATTCGATTCATGATTCATGATTCAATTCATGATTCAATTCATGATTCATGATTCAATTCATGATTAATGATTCATGATTCGATTCATGATTCATGATTCATGATTCATGATTTAATTAATGATTCATGATTCATGATTCATTATTAGATTCATAATTCATGATTCATGATTCAATTCATGATTCATGATTCGATTTATGATTCATTATTACTTTCATGATTCATGATTAAATTAATGATTCAATTCATGATTCATGATTCAATTCATGATTCATGATTCAATTCATGATTAAATTCATGATTCTTTTTATGATTTATGATTTAATTCATGATTCGATTCATGATTCATAATTCGATTCATGATTCATGATTCATGATTAAATTAATGATTCAAGTCATGATTCATGATTCAATTCATGATTCATGATTCAATTAATGATTAAATTCATGATTCTTTTTATGATTCATGATTTAATTCATGATTCGATTCATGATTCATAATAAGATTCATGATTCATAATTCAATTCATGATTCATGATTCATGGTTCATGATTCAATTCATGAATCATGATTAAATTAATGATTTATTTCAAGATTTATGATTCAATTCATGATTCATTTCATGATTTATGATTCAATTCATGATTCAGTTCATAATTCATGATTCAATTCATGATTCATGATTCATGATTCATGATTCAATTCCTGATTCATGATTCATGATTCAATTCATGATTCAATTCATGATTCATGATTCGATTCATGATTCATGATTCATGATTCGATTCATGATTCATAATTCATGATTCATGATTCATGATTTATGATTCATGATTCAATATATGATTCATGATTCATGACTTATGATTAGATTCATAATTCATGATTCATGATTCAATTCATGATTCATGATTCAATTCATGATTCATGATTCGATTCATGATTCATGATTCATTTCATTATTCGATTCATAATTCATGATTTGAGATTCAATTCATGATTCATGATTCATGATTCAATTCATGATTCATGATTCATGATTCATGATTCATGATTCAATTCATGATTTATGATTCATGATTCGATTCATGATTCATGATTCGATTCATGATTCATGATTTGATTCATGATTCATGATTCAATTCATGATTCATGATTCGATTCATGATTCATGATTCATTTCATTATTCGATTCATAATTCATGATTTGAGATTCAATTCATGATTCATGATTCATGATTCAATTCATGATTCATGATTCATGATTCATGATTCATGATTCAATTCATGATTTATGATTCATGATTCAATTCATGATTCATGATTCATTTCATCATTTAATTCATGATTCATTTCATGATTCATGATTCATGATTCAATTCATGATTTATGATTCAATTAATGATTCAATTCATTATTCATTTCATGATTCATGATTTAATTCATTATTCGATTTATGATTCATGATTCGATTCATGATTCATGATTCAATTCATGATTCATGATTCAATTCATGATTCATGATTCATGATTCGATTCAAGATTCATGATTCATGATTCATGATTAGATTCATAATTCATGATTCATGATTCAATTCATGATTCATGATTAAATAAATGATTCAATTCATGATTCATGATTTAATTCATGATTCGATACATGATTCATAATTCGATTCATGATTCATGATTCATGATTGAATTAATGATTCAATTCATGATTCATGATTCAATTCATGATTCATGATTCATGATTCAATTCATGATTCATGATTCGATTCATGATTCATTTCATGATTCATGATTCATGATTCATGATTCAATTCATGATTTATGATTCAATTAATGATTCAATTCATTATTCATCTTATGTTTCATGATTTAATTCATGATTTGATTTATTATTCATGATTCGATTCATGATTCATTTCATGATTCATGATTCATGATTCATGATTCAATTCATGATTTATGATTCAATTAATGATTCAATTCATTATTCATTTCATGATTCATGATTCAATTCATGATTCATGATTCAATTCATGATATATGATTCATGATTCGATTCATGATTCATGATTCATGATTTAATTCATGATTCATGATTCATGATTCATGATTAGATTCATAATTCATGATTCATGATTCAATTCATGATTCATGATTAAATTAATGATTCAATTCATGATTCATGATTCAATTCATGATTAAATTCATAATTCTTTTCATGATTCTTTTTATGATTCATGATTTAATTCATGATTCGATTCATGATTCATAATTTGATTCATGATTCATGATTCATGATTAAATTAATGATTCAATTCATGATTCATGATTCAATTCATGATTAAATTCATAATTCTTTTCATGATTCATGATTCATGATTCATGATTCAATTCATGATTCATGATTCCATTCATGATTCATGATTCATGATTCAATTCATGATTCAGTTCATAATTCATGATTCAATTCACGATTCATGATTCATGATTCATGATTCATGATTCATGATTCAATTCCTGATTCATGATTCAATTCATGATTCAATTCATGATTCATGATTCATGATTCAATTCATGATTCATGATTCATGATTCATGATTCAATTCCTGATTCAATTCATGATTCAATTCATGATTCATGATTTATGATTCAATTCCTGATTCATGATTCATGATTAATGATTCAATTCATGATTCATGATTCGATTCATGATTCATGATTCATGATTTATGATTCATGATTCAATTCATGATTCATGATTCGTTTCATGATTCATGATTCAATTCATGATTCATGATTCCTGATTCATGATTAGTTTCATGATTCATGATTCATGATTCAATTCATGATTAATGATTTATGATTCAATTCATGATTCATTTCATGATTTAATTCATGATTCATTTCATGATTCATGATTCATGATTCATGATTCATGATTCATGATTCATGATTCAATTCATGATTTATGATTCAATTAATGATTCAATTCATTATATATTTCATGATTCATGATTCGATTTATGATTCATGATTCGATTCATGATTCATGATTCAATTCATGATTCAATTCATGATTCATGATTCAATTCATGATTCATGATTCATGATTCATGATTCATGATTCATGATTTAATTCCTGATTCAATTCATGATTCAATTCATGATTTATGATTCATGATTCAATTCCTGATTCATGATTCATGATTCAAGATTCAATTCATGATTCAATTCATGATTCATGATTCGATTCATGATTCATGATTCATGATTCGATTCATGATTCATGATTCATGATTCATGATTTATGATTCATGATTCAATTCATGATTCATGATTCATGATTTATGATTAGATTCATAATTCATGATTCAATTCATGATTCATGATTCAATTCATGATTCATGATTCAATTCATGATTCATGATTCATTTCATGATTTGATTCATAATTCATGATTCGAGATTCAATTCATGATTCATGATTCATGATTTAATTCATGATTCATGATTCATGATTCATGATTCACTTCATGATTCAATTCATGATTCATGATTCAATTCATGATTCATGATTCGATTCATGATTCATGATTTGATTCATGATTCATGATTCAATTCATGATTCATGATGCCTTTCATGATTCATGATTAAATTCATGATTCAATTTATGATTCATGATTCCATTCATGATTCATGATTCCATTCATGATTCATGATTCCATTCATGATTTATGATTCCATTCATGATTCATGATTCCATTCATGATTCATGATTCATGATTAGTTTCATGATTCATGATTCATGATTCAATTCATGATTAATGATTTATGATTCAATTCATGATTCATTTCATGATTTAATTCATGATTCATTTCATGATTCATGATTCATGATTCAATTCATGATTCATGATTCAATTCATGATTCATGATTCGATTCATGATTCATGATTTGATTCATGATTCATGATTCAATTCATGATTCATGATGCCTTTCATGATTCATGATTAAATTCATGATTCAATTTATGATTCATGATTCCATTCATGATTCATGATTCCATTCATGATTCATGATTCCATTCATGATTCATGATTCCATTCATGATTTATGATTCCTTTCATGATTCATGATTCCATTCATGATTCATGATTCATGATTCGATTCATGATTCATGATTACATTCATAAATCATGATTCAATTCATGATTCATGATTCGTTTCATGATTCATGATTCAATTCATGATTCATGATTCCTGATTCATGATTATTTCATGATTTATGAATTATGATTCAATTCATGATTAATGATTCAATTAATGATTCAATTCATTATATATTTCATGATTCATGATTCGATTTATAATTCATGATTCGATTCATGATTCATGATTCAATTCATGATTCAATTCATGATTCATGATTCAATTCATGATTCATGATTCATGATTCGATTCATGATTCATGATTCATGATTCATGATTCAATTCATGATTCATGATTCGATTTATGATTCATTATTACTTTCATGATTTATGATTCATGATTAAATTAATTATTCAATTCAAGATTCATGATTCAATTCATGATTCATGATTCAATTAATGATTAAATTCATGATTCTTTTTATGATTCATGATTTAATTCATGATTCGATTCATGATTCATAATTCGATTCATGATTCATGATTAAAATAATGATTCATGATTCAATTCATGATTCATGATTCAATTAATGATGAAATTCATGATTTTTTTATGATTCATGATTTAATTCATGATTCGATTCATGATTCATAATTTGATTCATGATTCATAATTCAATTCATGATTCATGATTCATGGTTCATGATTCAATTCATGATTCATGATTAAATTAATGATTTATTTCAAGATTTATGATTCAATTCATGATTCATTTCATGATTTATGATTCAATTCATGATTCAGTTCATGATTCATGATTCAATTCATGATTCATGATTTATGATTCAAATTAAGATTCATGATTAATGATTCAATTAATGATTCATAATTCATTTCATGATTAAATTCATGATTCATTTTATGATTCATGATTCATGATTCAATTCGTGATTCATGATTTGATTCATGATTCATGATTCGATTCAAGATTCATGATTTAATTCATGATTCATGATTCGATTCATGATTCATGATTCATTTCATGATTTAATTCATGATTCATTTAATGATTCATGATTCATGATTCATGATTCAATTCATGATTTATGATTCAATTAATGATTCAATTCATTATATATTTCATGATTCATGATTCGATTTATGATTCATGATTCATGATTCAATTCATGATTCATGATTCGATTCATGATTCATGACTTGATTCATGATTCATTATTCAATTCATGATTCATGATGCCTTTCATGATTCATGATTAAATTCATGATTCAATTTATGATTCATGATTCGATTCATGATTCATGATTCGATTCATGATTCATGATTCCATTCATGATTCATGATTCCATTCATGATTTATGATTCCATTCATGATTCATGATTCCATTCATGATTCATGATTCATGATTCGATTCATGATTCATGATTCGATTCATGATTCATGATTTCATTCATAAATCATGATTCAATTCATGATTCAAGATTCGTTTCATGATTCATGATTCAATTCATGATTCATGATTCCTGATTCATGATTAATTTCATGATTCATGATTCATGATTCATGATTCATGATTCCTGATTCATGATTAGTTTCATGATTCATGATTCATGATTCAATTCATGATTAATGATTTATGATTCAATTCATGATTCATTTCATGATTTAATTCATGATTCATTTAATGATTCATGATTCATGATTCATGATTCAATTCATGATTTATGATTCAATTAATGATTCAATTCATTATATATTTCATGATTCATGATTCGATTTATGATTCATGATTCATGATTCGATTCATGATTCATGATTCATGATTCATGATTTAATTCATGATTCATGATTCAGGATTCATGATTAGATTCATAATTCATGATTCATGATTCAATTCATGATTCATGATTCGATTTATGATTCATTGTTACTTTCATGATTCATGATTCATGATTAAATTAATGATTCAATTCAAGATTCATGATTCAATTCATGATTCATGATTCAATTAATGATTAAATTCATGATTCTTTTTATGATTCATGATTTAATTCATGATTCATGATTCATGATTTATGATTCATGATTCGATTCATGATTCATGATTCATGATTCATGATTTAATTCATGATTCATGATTCATGATTAGATTCATAATTCATGATTCATGATTCAATTCATGATTCATGATTCGATTTATGATTCATTGTTACTTTCATGATTCATGATTCATGATTAAATTAATGATTCAATTCAAGATTCATGATTCAATTCATGATTCATGATTCAATTAATGATTAAATTCATGATTCTTTTTATGATTCATGATTTAATTCATGATTCATGATTCATGATTCATGATTCATGATTCAATTCATGATTCATGATTCATGATTCAATTCATGATTCATGATTCATGATTCATGATTCATGATTCATGATTCAGGATTCAATTCCTGATTCATGATTCATGATTCATAATTCAATTCATGATTCAATTCATGATTCATGATTTGATTCATGATTCATGATTCGATTCATGATTCATGATTCAATTAATGATTCATTTCATGATTCATGATTCAATTCATGATTTATGATTCAATTATGATTCAATTCATTATTCATTTCATGATTCATGATTTAATTCATGATTCGATTTATTATTCATGATTCGATTCATGATTCATGATTCAATTCATGATTCAATTCATGATTCATGATTCAATTCATGATTCATGATTCTTGATTCGATTCATGATTCAATTCATGATTCATGATTCAATTCATGATTCATGATTCATGATTCGATTCATGATTCATGATTCATGATTCATGATTCAATTCATGATTCATGATTCATGATTAGATTCATGATTCATGATTCAATTCATGATTCATGATTCAATTCATGATTCATGATTCGATTTATGATTCATGATTAGATTCATGATTCATGATTCAATTCATGATTCATGATTCAATTTGTGATTCATGATTCAATTCATGATTCATGATTCAATTCATGATTCATGATTTATGATTCAAATTAAGATTCATGATTCATGATTCAATTAATGATTCATAATTCATTTCATGATTAAATTCATGATTTATTTTATGATTCATGATTCATGATTCAATTCATGATTCGATTCATGATTCAATTCATGATTCATGATTCATGATTCGATTCATGTTTCATGATTCAATTCATGATTCATGATTCATGATTCATGATTCGATTCATGTTTCATGATTCAATTCATGATTCATGATTCATGATTCAATTCATGATTCATGATTCATGATTCAATTCATGATTAATGATTTATGATTCAATTCATGATTCATGATTCATTTCATGATTTAATTCATGATTTATTTCATGATTCAATTCATGATTCATGATTTAATTAATGATTCATTTCATGATTCATGATTCAGTTCATGATTTATGATTCAATTAATGATTCAATTCATTATTCATTTCATGATTCATGATTTAAATCATGATTCGATTTATTATTCATGATTCGATTCATGATTCATGATTCAATTCATGATTCAATTCATGATTCATGATTCAATTCATGATTTATGATTCATGATTCGATTCATGATTCATGATTAATGATTCATGATTCAATTCATGATTCATGATTCATGATTAGATTTATAATTCATGATTCATGATTCAATTCATGATTCATGATTCAATTCATGATTCATGATTCGATTTATGATTCATTATTCATTTCATGATTCATGATTCATGATTAAATTAATGATTCAATTCATGATTCATGATTCAATTCATGATTCATGATTTATGATTCAAATTAAGATTCATGATTCATGATTCAATTAATGATTCATAATTCATTTCATGATTAAATTCATGATTCATTTTATGATTCATGATTCATGATTCAATTCATGATTCATGATTCAATTCATGATTCATGATTCGATTCAAGATTCATGATTTAATTCATGATTCATGATTCGATTCATGATTCATGATTCAATTCATGATTCATGATTCATGATTCGATTCATGTTTCATGATTCAATTCATGATTCATGATTCATGATTCATGATTCGGTTCATGTTTCATGATTCAATTCATGATTCATGATTCATGATTCAATTCATGATTCATGATTCATGATTCAATTCATGATTCATGATTCGATTTATGATTCATTATTCATTTCATGATTCATGATTCATGATTAAATTAATGATTCAATTCATGATTCATGATTCAATTCATGATTCATGATTCAATTAATGATTCATGATTTATGATTCAAATTAAGATTCATGATTCATGATTCAATTAATGATTCATAATTCATTTCATGATTAAATTCATGATTCATTTTATGATTCATGATTCATGATTCAATTCATGATTCATGATTCGATTCATGATTCATGATTCGATTCATGATTCATGATTCAATTCATGATTCAATTCATGATTCATGATTCATGATTCATGATTCATGATTCAATTCCTGATTCATGATTCATGAGTCATGATTCATGATTAAATTCATGATTCATTTTATGATTCATGATTCATGATTCAATTCATGATTCATGATTCGATTCAAGATTCATGATTTAATTCATGATTCATGATTCGATTCATGATTCATGTTTCATGATTCAATTCATGATTCATGATTCATGATTCATGATTCGATTCATGTTTCATGATTCAATTCATGATTCATGATTCATGATTCAATTCATGATTCATGATTCATGATTCATGATTCAATTCACGAATAATGATTTATGATTAAATTCATGATTCATGATTCATTTCATGATTTAATTCATGATTCATTTCATGATTCATGATTCAATTCATGATTCAATTCATGATTATTGATTCATGGTTCATGATTCAATTCATGATTCATGATTCAATTCATGATTCATGATTCAATTAATGATTCATTTCATGATTCATGATTCAATTCATGATATATGATTCAATTAATGATTCAATTCATTATTCATTACATGATTCATGATTTAATTCATGATTCAATTTATTATTCATGATTCGATTCATGATTCATGATTCAATTCATGACTCAATTCATGATTCATGATTCAAATCATGATTCATGATTCATGATTAGTTTCATGATTCATGATTCATGATTAATGATTTATGATTCAATTCATGATTCATGATTCATTTCATGATTTAATTCATGATTCATTTCATGATTCATGATTCATGATTCATGATTCAATTCATGATTCAATTCATGATTAATGATTCATGGTTCATGATTCAATTCATGATTCATGATTCAAGTAATGATTCATTTCATGATTCATGATTCAATTCATGATTTATGATTCAATTAATGATTCAATTCATTATTCATTTCATGATTCATGATTTAATTCATGATTTGATTTATGATTCATGATTCGATTCATGATTCATGATTCAATTCATGATTCAATTCATGATTCATGATTCAATTCATGATTAATGATTCATGATTCGATTCATGATTCATGATTCATGATTCATGATTTAATTAATGATTCATGATTCATGATTCATTATTAGATTCATAATTCATGATTCATGATTCAATTCATGATTCATGATTCGATTTATGATTCATTATTACTTTCATGATTCATGATTAAATTAATGATTCAATTCATGATTCATGATTCAATTCATGATTCATGATTCAATTCATGATTAAATTCATGATTCTTTTTATGATTTATGATTTAATTCATGATTCGATTCATGATTCATGATTCATGATTAAATTAATGATTCAAGTCATGATTCATGATTCAATTCATGATTCATGATTCAATTAATGATTAAATTCATGATTCTTTTTATGATTCATGATTTAATTCATGATTCGATTCATGATTCATAATAAGATTCATGATTCATAATTCAATTCATGATTCATGATTCATGGTTCATGATTCAATTCATGAATCATGATTAAATTAATGATTTATTTCAAGATTTATGATTCAATTCATGATTCATTTCATGATTTATGATTCAATTCATGATTCAGTTCATAATTCATGATTCAATTCATGATTCATGATTCATGATTCATGATTCAATTCCTGATTCATGATTCATGATTCATGATTCAATTCATGATTCAATTCATGATTCATGATTCGATTCATGATTCATGATTCATGATTCGATTCATGATTCATGATTCATGATTCATGATTCATGATTTATGATTCATGATTCAATATATGATTCATGATTCATGACTTATGATTAGATTCATAATTCATGATTCATGATTCAATTCATGATTCATGATTCAATTCATGATTCATGATTCGATTCATGATTCATGATTCATTTCATTATTCGATTCATAATTCATGATTTGAGATTCAATTCATGATTCATGATTCATGATTCAATTCATGATTCATGATTCATGATTCATGATTCATGATTCAATTCATGATTTATGATTCATGATTCGATTCATGATTCATGATTCGATTCATGATTCATGATTTGATTCATGATTCATGATTCAATTCATGATTCATGATTCGATTCATGATTCATGATTCATTTCATTATTCGATTCATAATTCATGATTTGAGATTCAATTCATGATTCATGATTCATGATTCAATTCATGATTCATGATTCATGATTCATGATTCATGATTCAATTCATGATTTATGATTCATGATTCAATTCATGATTCATGATTCATTTCATCATTTAATTCATGATTCATTTCATGATTCATGATTCATGATTCATGATTCATGATTCAATTCATGATTTATGATTCAATTAATGATTCAATTCATTATTCATTTCATGATTCATGATTTAATTCATTATTCGATTTATGATTCATGATTCGATTCATGATTCATGATTCAATTCATGATTCATGATTCAATTCATGATTCATGATTAATGATTCGATTCAAGATTCATGATTCATGATTCATGATTAGATTCATAATTCATGATTCATGATTCAATTCATGATTCATGATTAAATAAATGATTCAATTCATGATTCATGATTTAATTCATGATTCGATACATGATTCATAATTCGATTCATGATTCATGATTCATGATTGAATTAATGATTCAATTCATGATTCATGATTCAATTCATGATTCATGATTCATGATTCAATTCATGATTCATGATTCGATTCATGATTCATTTCATGATTCATGATTCATGATTCATGATTCAATTCATGATTTATGATTCAATTAATGATTCAATTCATTATTCATCTTATGTTTCATGATTTAATTCATGATTTGATTTATTATTCATGATTCGATTCATGATTCATTTCATGATTCATGATTCATGATTCATGATTCAATTCATGATTTATGATTCAATTAATGATTCAATTCATTATTCATTTCATGATTCATGATTCAATTCATGATTCATGATTCAATTCATGATATATGATTCATGATTCGATTCATGATTCATGATTCATGATTTAATTCATGATTCATGATTCATGATTCATGATTAGATTCATAATTCATGATTCATGATTCAATTCATGATTCATGATTAAATTAATGATTCAATTCATGATTCATGATTCAATTCATGATTAAATTCATAATTCTTTTCATGATTCATGATTCATGATTCATGATTAGATTCATAATTCATGATTCATGATTCAATTCATGATTCATGATTAAATTAATGATTCAATTCATGATTCATGATTCAATTCATGATTAAATTCATAATTCTTTTCATGATTCTTTTTATGATTCATGATTTAATTCATGATTCGATTCATGATTCATAATTTGATTCATGATTCATGATTCATGATTAAATTAATGATTCAATTCATGATTCATGATTCAATTCATGATTAAATTCATAATTCTTTTCATGATTCATGATTCATGATTCAATTCATGATTCATGATTCCATTCATGATTCATGATTCATGATTCAATTCATGATTCAGTTCATAATTCATGATTCAATTCACGATTCATGATTCATGATTCATGATTCATGATTCATGATTCAATTCCTGATTCATGATTCAATTCATGATTCAATTCATGATTCATGATTCATGATTCAATTCATGATTCATGATTCATGATTCATGATTCAATTCCTGATTCAATTCATGATTCAATTCATGATTCATGATTCATGATTCAATTCCTGATTCATGATTCATGATTAATGATTCAATTCATGATTCATGATTCGATTCATGATTCATGATTCATGATTTATGATTCATGATTCAATTCATGATTCATGATTCGTTTCATGATTCATGATTCAATTCATGATTCATGATTCCTGATTCATGATTAGTTTCATGATTCATGATTCATGATTCAATTCATGATTAATGATTTATGATTCAATTCATGATTCATTTCATGATTTAATTCATGATTCATTTCATGATTCATGATTCATGATTCATGATTCATGATTCATGATTCATGATTCATGATTCAATTCATGATTTATGATTCAATTAATGATTCAATTCATTATATATTTCATGATTCATGATTCGATTTATGATTCATGATTCAATTCATGATTCATGATTTATGATTCAAATTAAGATTCATGATTCATGATTCAATTAATGATTCATAATTCATTTCATGATTAAATTCATGATTTATTTTATGATTCATGATTCATGATTCAATTCATGATTCGATTCATGATTCAATTCATGATTCATGATTCAATTCATGATTCATGATTTATGATTCAAATTAAGATTCATGATTCATGATTCAATTAATGATTCATAATTCATTTCATGATTAAATTCATGATTTATTTTATGATTCATGATTCATGATTCAATTCATGATTCGATTCATGATTCAATTCATGATTCATGATTCATGATTCGATTCATGTTTCATGATTCAATTCATGATTCATGATTCATGATTCATGATTCGATTCATGTTTCATGATTCAATTCATGATTCATGATTCATGATTCAATTCATGATTCATGATTCATGATTCAATTCATGATTAATGATTTATGATTCAATTCATGATTCATGATTCATTTCATGATTTAATTCATGATTTATTTCATGATTCAATTCATGATTCATGATTTAATTAATGATTCATTTCATGATTCATGATTCAGTTCATGATTTATGATTCAATTAATGATTCAATTCATTATTCATTTCATGATTCATGATTTAAATCATGATTCGATTTATTATTCATGATTCGATTCATGATTCATGATTCAATTCATGATTCAATTCATGATTCATGATTCAATTCATGATTTATGATTCATGATTCGATTCATGATTCATGATTAATGATTCATGATTCAATTCATGATTCATGATTCATGATTAGATTTATAATTCATGATTCATGATTCAATTCATGATTCATGATTCAATTCATGATTCATGATTCGATTTATGATTCATTATTCATTTCATGATTCATGATTCATGATTAAATTAATGATTCAATTCATGATTCATGATTCAATTCATGATTCATGATTTATGATTCAAATTAAGATTCATGATTCATGATTCAATTAATGATTCATAATTCATTTCATGATTAAATTCATGATTCATTTTATGATTCATGATTCATGATTCAATTCATGATTCATGATTCAATTCATGATTCATGATTCGATTCAAGATTCATGATTTAATTCATGATTCATGATTCGATTCATGATTCATGATTCAATTCATGATTCATGATTCATGATTCGATTCATGTTTCATGATTCAATTCATGATTCATGATTCATGATTCATGATTCGGTTCATGTTTCATGATTCAATTCATGATTCATGATTCATGATTCAATTCATGATTCATGATTCATGATTCAATTCATGATTCATGATTCGATTTATGATTCATTATTCATTTCATGATTCATGATTCATGATTAAATTAATGATTCAATTCATGATTCATGATTCAATTCATGATTCATGATTCAATTAATGATTCATGATTTATGATTCAAATTAAGATTCATGATTCATGATTCAATTAATGATTCATAATTCATTTCATGATTAAATTCATGATTCATTTTATGATTCATGATTCATGATTCAATTCATGATTCATGATTCGATTCATGATTCATGATTCGATTCATGATTCATGATTCAATTCATGATTCAATTCATGATTCATGATTCATGATTCATGATTCATGATTCAATTCCTGATTCATGATTCATGAGTCATGATTCATGATTAAATTCATGATTCATTTTATGATTCATGATTCATGATTCAATTCATGATTCATGATTCGATTCAAGATTCATGATTTAATTCATGATTCATGATTCGATTCATGATTCATGTTTCATGATTCAATTCATGATTCATGATTCATGATTCATGATTCGATTCATGTTTCATGATTCAATTCATGATTCATGATTCATGATTCAATTCATGATTCATGATTCATGATTCATGATTCAATTCACGAATAATGATTTATGATTAAATTCATGATTCATGATTCATTTCATGATTTAATTCATGATTCATTTCATGATTCATGATTCAATTCATGATTCAATTCATGATTATTGATTCATGGTTCATGATTCAATTCATGATTCATGATTCAATTCATGATTCATGATTCAATTAATGATTCATTTCATGATTCATGATTCAATTCATGATATATGATTCAATTAATGATTCAATTCATTATTCATTACATGATTCATGATTTAATTCATGATTCAATTTATTATTCATGATTCGATTCATGATTCATGATTCAATTCATGACTCAATTCATGATTCATGATTCAAATCATGATTCATGATTCATGATTAGTTTCATGATTCATGATTCATGATTAATGATTTATGATTCAATTCATGATTCATGATTCATTTCATGATTTAATTCATGATTCATTTCATGATTCATGATTCATGATTCATGATTCAATTCATGATTCAATTCATGATTAATGATTCATGGTTCATGATTCAATTCATGATTCATGATTCAAGTAATGATTCATTTCATGATTCATGATTCAATTCATGATTTATGATTCAATTAATGATTCAATTCATTATTCATTTCATGATTCATGATTTAATTCATGATTTGATTTATGATTCATGATTCGATTCATGATTCATGATTCAATTCATGATTCAATTCATGATTCATGATTCAATTCATGATTAATGATTCATGATTCGATTCATGATTCATGATTCATGATTCATGATTTAATTAATGATTCATGATTCATGATTCATTATTAGATTCATAATTCATGATTCATGATTCAATTCATGATTCATGATTCGATTTATGATTCATTATTACTTTCATGATTCATGATTAAATTAATGATTCAATTCATGATTCATGATTCAATTCATGATTCATGATTCAATTCATGATTAAATTCATGATTCTTTTTATGATTTATGATTTAATTCATGATTCGATTCATGATTCATGATTCATGATTAAATTAATGATTCAAGTCATGATTCATGATTCAATTCATGATTCATGATTCAATTAATGATTAAATTCATGATTCTTTTTATGATTCATGATTTAATTCATGATTCGATTCATGATTCATAATAAGATTCATGATTCATAATTCAATTCATGATTCATGATTCATGGTTCATGATTCAATTCATGAATCATGATTAAATTAATGATTTATTTCAAGATTTATGATTCAATTCATGATTCATTTCATGATTTATGATTCAATTCATGATTCAGTTCATAATTCATGATTCAATTCATGATTCATGATTCATGATTCATGATTCAATTCCTGATTCATGATTCATGATTCATGATTCAATTCATGATTCAATTCATGATTCATGATTCGATTCATGATTCATGATTCATGATTCGATTCATGATTCATGATTCATGATTCATGATTCATGATTTATGATTCATGATTCAATATATGATTCATGATTCATGACTTATGATTAGATTCATAATTCATGATTCATGATTCAATTCATGATTCATGATTCAATTCATGATTCATGATTCGATTCATGATTCATGATTCATTTCATTATTCGATTCATAATTCATGATTTGAGATTCAATTCATGATTCATGATTCATGATTCAATTCATGATTCATGATTCATGATTCATGATTCATGATTCAATTCATGATTTATGATTCATGATTCGATTCATGATTCATGATTCGATTCATGATTCATGATTTGATTCATGATTCATGATTCAATTCATGATTCATGATTCGATTCATGATTCATGATTCATTTCATTATTCGATTCATAATTCATGATTTGAGATTCAATTCATGATTCATGATTCATGATTCAATTCATGATTCATGATTCATGATTCATGATTCATGATTCAATTCATGATTTATGATTCATGATTCAATTCATGATTCATGATTCATTTCATCATTTAATTCATGATTCATTTCATGATTCATGATTCATGATTCATGATTCATGATTCAATTCATGATTTATGATTCAATTAATGATTCAATTCATTATTCATTTCATGATTCATGATTTAATTCATTATTCGATTTATGATTCATGATTCGATTCATGATTCATGATTCAATTCATGATTCATGATTCAATTCATGATTCATGATTAATGATTCGATTCAAGATTCATGATTCATGATTCATGATTAGATTCATAATTCATGATTCATGATTCAATTCATGATTCATGATTAAATAAATGATTCAATTCATGATTCATGATTTAATTCATGATTCGATACATGATTCATAATTCGATTCATGATTCATGATTCATGATTGAATTAATGATTCAATTCATGATTCATGATTCAATTCATGATTCATGATTCATGATTCAATTCATGATTCATGATTCGATTCATGATTCATTTCATGATTCATGATTCATGATTCATGATTCAATTCATGATTTATGATTCAATTAATGATTCAATTCATTATTCATCTTATGTTTCATGATTTAATTCATGATTTGATTTATTATTCATGATTCGATTCATGATTCATTTTCATGATTCATGATTCATGATTCATGATTCAATTCATGATTTATGATTCAATTAATGATTCAATTCATTATTCATTTCATGATTCATGATTCAATTCATGATTCATGATTCAATTCATGATATATGATTCATGATTCGATTCATGATTCATGATTCATGATTTAATTCATGATTCATGATTCATGATTCATGATTAGATTCATAATTCATGATTCATGATTCAATTCATGATTCATGATTAAATTAATGATTCAATTCATGATTCATGATTCAATTCATGATTAAATTCATAATTCTTTTCATGATTCATGATTCATGATTCATGATTCATGATTAGATTCATAATTCATGATTCATGATTCAATTCATGATTCATGATTAAATTAATGATTCAATTCATGATTCATGATTCAATTCATGATTAAATTCATAATTCTTTTCATGATTCTTTTTATGATTCATGATTTAATTCATGATTCGATTCATGATTCATAATTTGATTCATGATTCATGATTCATGATTAAATTAATGATTCAATTCATGATTCATGATTCAATTCATGATTAAATTCATAATTCTTTCATGATTCATGATTCATGATTCAATTCATGATTCATGATTCCATTCATGATTCATGATTCATGATTCAATTCATGATTCAGTTCATAATTCATGATTCAATTCACGATTCATGATTCATGATTCATGATTCATGATTCATGATTCAATTCCTGATTCATGATTCAATTCATGATTCAATTCATGATTCATGATTCATGATTCAATTCATGATTCATGATTCATGATTCATGATTCAATTCCTGATTCAATTCATGATTCAATTCATGATTCATGATTCATGATTCAATTCCTGATTCATGATTCATGATTAATGATTCAATTCATGATTCATGATTCGATTCATGATTCATGATTCATGATTTATGATTCATGATTCAATTCATGATTCATGATTCGTTTCATGATTCATGATTCAATTCATGATTCATGATTCCTGATTCATGATTAGTTTCATGATTCATGATTCATGATTCAATTCATGATTAATGATTTATGATTCAATTCATGATTCATTTCATGATTTAATTCATGATTCATTTCATGATTCATGATTCATGATTCATGATTCATGATTCATGATTCAATTCATGATTTATGATTCAATTAATGATTCAATTCATTATATATTTCATGATTCATGATTCGATTTATGATTCATGATTCGATTCATGATTCATGATTCAATTCATGATTCAATTCATGATTCATGATTCAATTCATGATTCATGATTCATGATTCATGATTCATGATTCATGATTTAATTCCTGATTCAATTCATGATTCAATTCATGATTTATGATTCATGATTCAATTCA